>NC_047650.1:26798704-26800362 GCF_902201215.1 Prunus dulcis
CTTCAAAGATTTTCGTAATCAATTGCTTANGGCTAAACAAGCTGCTAAGGCAGGGGTTCTTTCTTCNCATGCACCTATGGTTGGTATGCTGAGTCAATCCACTCNCTTTGTTTCTTCCCATGCCTTCTCTGGTTCTGGTCATGGTGATGGTCTTCTTCCAACTCCTCAAATGCCTCACACTGGATATATGAGTTCGTATCCTTTTGTTCAATCTTCTTCTCATGCTTTTGGTGATCGNGGCAAATTCTCTGGTTCTAGACCTTTTGGTCATGGTTTTCAAGGCAAGTTTCAAGGTCCTCCTAAGTCTGGTGGTGGTGTTGTTCTTGAGTGTCAAATATATAGTAAGCGAGGTCACATCACATTCTTCTTCCACAATTGAATGTCAGATTTGTGGCAAAAAAGGCCATGGGGCTCTAGATTATTTTCATCGCTCCAACTATGTTTCTCAAGGTTCTTCGCCACNTGCCTCCCTCACTGCCATGACGGCTCAAACTTTTTTCTCTCTTGATTCAGTCTGGATTGCAGACAGTGAGGCAAATCATCACANGGTGCCTCATATGACAACAACGGATTCTGCTTCACATTGCGCCTCTTTAGATCAAGTCAGAANGAAAAATGGGGTAGGTTTGCGCATTGATCATATTGACATAGCTCATATTCCCATTGGTTTGTGCATTGATCATATTGACACAACTCATATTCCCACTGCAACTTCTTCCTCTCTTTCTTTATCTACAGTTTTTCATGTTCCTCCACTCACGAAAAATCTTTTGTATGTGTATCACTTCTGCCGTGATAATAATTGCCCTATGATTTTTGATCAATTTGGATTTTCTATACAGGACAAAGTCACCAACAGGGTTCTCTTCTAAGGCAAGAGTGATCATGGCCTGTATCCCATTCCATGTTCTTTCCCTTCTTCAACTAGTGTAGCCAATAAGCAGCCAAAGATGGCTTTTCTTGGACAACAAATTCACTCCTCGTTGTGGCATAGGTGATTGGGTCATCCAACTAATGAGGTTATTCAATTGTTCACCTTTTTCTAGGAGGCATGATAAGGCAATTCTTCCTTTCTATAGAATTCATAGTGATGTATGGGGGCCTGCCCATTGAATCAGTTGATGGTTATTGATATGGTGTAGGCTTCATTGATGAATATACTGGCTTTCTGTGGTAATATACTCTTTGTGTCAAATAAGAGGTGTTCTCTATATTTCTCAAGTTCTTTGCTTTTATTACCAATCACTTTCATGGCTTAGTGAAGTATTTTCAAAGTGATGGAGGGGGAGAATATATGAGTCATCAGTTTGTGGAATTTTTATCTACTTAAGGCATTGTTCATCAAATCTCATGCCCTTATACACCTTAGCAAAATAGACTTGCTAAAAGAAAAAATAGGCATTTTGTAGAGACTTCAATATAACTCTCTTNACTGAAGCTTCTATGCCTGAAAAATTATGGTTTCATGCAATGCACATTGAGCTTACCTCATTACTCGGATGCCTAGTAAGGTTCTAGCCAATCAATCTCCCTCCGAAACTGCATGANNTAAGATATTTGCGTGTGTTTGGGACTGCTNTTTATCCGTGCTTAAGAGAGACAAATTCTAATAAATTGCAACCTCGTACTGCTACATGTGTGTTCATGGGATATCTTAT
>NC_047650.1:26800381-26800885 GCF_902201215.1 Prunus dulcis
TGGTATGATTGTACTACGCATAAGTTTGTCATCTCTAGACATGTAATTCATAATAAAATTGTTTATCCTTACACTCCAATATTATATCCTCTGATTCTCCATCTCTTTCCATTAATCTGCCTTCCACACTTGTCATTTCTTATGAGAATCTTGCTTTAAATGTCAATCACCCTTCCACCACTACCTATCATAGCGAGTTATCTCTTGAGGCACCATCAAATCTCATTTCTGCAGATGCTTTTTCTTCTTCTGTTCAGCCTCTTAAGGGCTATTTTCTAGTTTTATAAGATCAACAAATGCAATTTGTCCTTTCTCCTATTGATTATGCCAGTTCTATTTCTTCTTCTAGTCTCTCTTCCTCTCAGAACATACATCCAATGACTACCATCTCTACATNTGGTCTGTGTCAAAAGAAGTTCTTTGAGGAGTATCAGTGTTTTACTTCTATACATGATTCTACTACTCTNGATGAGCCTTCTACATTTCATATGGCTTATTTCTCTC
>NC_047650.1:26800905-26800990 GCF_902201215.1 Prunus dulcis
GAGGAAGATATTTCTGCCTTAAATGTAACATCCTACATCAACCAACGGAGAGGGNGTGATGTGCCTTATATGTACATGCCCACCT
>NC_047650.1:26801013-26801998 GCF_902201215.1 Prunus dulcis
GAGCTCACTGGCTTCGGAGTCATGGGAACTCGGAAGTTAAGCGAGTTGGGGGCTAGAGCAATCCCAGGATGGGTGACCCATTGGGAAGTTGCTCGTGAGCTCCCAGAAACAAAACCGTGAGGGCAGAGAGGAGGGCCCAAAGCGGACAACATCATGCTACGGCGGAGCCGATCTCGGGATGTGACAATTTGGTATCAGAGCCATTCTGCCGTGTAGTGCGAGTGTGCCGACGAGGACATCGGGCCCTTAAGGGGAATGGATTGTAACATCCCACATTGACCAACGGAGAGGGGGTGATGTGCCTTATATGTACATGCCCGCCTCCATCTAGCACGAGGCATTTTGGGAGCTCACTAACTTCAGAGTCATGGGAACTCCGAAGTTAAGAGCGTTAGGGGCTAGAGCAATCCCAGGATGGGTGACCCACTGGAAAATTGCTCGTGAGCTCTCAGAAACAAAACCGTGAAGGCAGAGATGGGGGGTCCAAAGTGGACAATATCGTGCTACGACGGAGCCGATCCCTGAATGTGACATTAACCATGCAGGGTACATGGTTTTTGGTACCTCGACATGCTAATACAAATATTGTTGGATCAAAACGAATTTACAAGATCAAGCGAAATTCGAATGAGACAATTTCTCACTATAAAGCTCGATTGGTGGCACATGGGTTTAGTTAGGAGGTCAACTTTGACTATGAGGAAACCTTCAGTCCAATGGTACGTCATACCACATATCATCTTATTATGATCGTTTAGCATCCGTTAATGGCTGGTCTTTGAGGTAGCTCAACGTCAAGAACGCCTTTCTCCATGGCGAGCTNGACGATGAGGTTTACATGAGACAACCACAGGGGTTTAAAAATTCTTCTCATCCTGAATATGTGTGTAAATGGAAAAAGTCTTTATACGGTTTAAAACAGGCTCCAAGGGCCTGGAATGCCAAGTTTANTGGCTACTTACCCTTTCTTGGTTTCAAAATGTCA
>NC_047650.1:26802019-26907852 GCF_902201215.1 Prunus dulcis
ATGAAGATCTCAGATTCAGCTATAGTTGTATTGTTGCTCTATGTCGACGATATAATTCTCCTAGGTTCAAACTCTCAAGTTATTCAAGAGGTTATTATACATCTTNGGTTAGTGTTTGATCTCAAGGACTTGGGTCAANTTACCTTTTTTCTTGGCTTACAGATTTCTTATAAGTCTAATAGTGAATCTTTATTAGTCAACAAAAGTATGCTAAATACCTTTTAGTCAAGGTTGGAATGGAATCATGTAGGTCCTGCCCAACTCCATCTAAACCTCACACATAGGTTCTTCCCACAGATGGTGAACCTTTAAAAGAAACATCAGTATACTGCAGTATAGTGGGTACTTTTTAGTACCTAACTTTTACAAGACCAGACATCGCCTAATCCGTTAATACTATTTGCCAATTTATGAACAGTCCCACAGAGGATCATTTTCATTTGGTTAAACGGATTTTTGCGCTACATTCAAGGGACTTTGCGTTATGGACTTTGCCATGATATTGGATTGGAATCCAAGAATACTACAAATCATGTGGTTGATCGTCGAGTTGTAATGTACCCGGCACAATCTAAAAAGCAAGGGTTTGTATCCCGTAGCTCCACTGAAGCCGAATACCGCGCTCTTGCTCATGCCTCAGCAGAAGTAGTTTGGATTCGTCAGATACTTGCAGATCTTCATGTATTTCTCCTCAAACCTCCACTGTTGTTTTGTGATAACTTGTCCGTGTTAACTCTCAACTCTAATCCTGTTTACCATTCCCGTATCAAACATATGGATGTCGANTTCTATTTTGTTAGAGAACATGTACAACGCAGAGACTTCTTGGTGCAATACATTACTACTGATGATCAAGTTGCAAATGTCCTTATTAAGGGGCTTCATAGTCCAATATTTGTTAAACTTACATTGTACCAATATCAGATTAGGCACCCTAACTGAGATTGAGGGGGGGTGTTTACCCAATGGTTAGAGTTGTTAGAGTTGTTAGGAGGTTAGATTGGTGGTTAGCTTAGCTGCCAGTTGTTAGCATAGTTACTTGCTCATTAAGAAAAGAGATTGAGTATATATATATATACTGTATCGTTAAACAATTAACCATAAATATATACTAAAACGTCATTCAGCTAGAAACTTCTAGCAAACTCTCGTCTTTCTGTCTTCATTATCATGGTTAACAGAACTGAGATGAGTACAAAATTCTGAAAAATAAAGAAGAAATCATTTATTAGAATATGTAATATGAAATATGAATTGACTCCATGAACCACAACCCACATGCTACATGGTTGCCATCATCATTACTGCATAAAATTTTGCTAGAGTATATCAACGTTATATGTGGTTACGATTATTTTGTATCGTCACCATCAATGGTTCACTATCAGCATTGTAAATATAAATTATTTATATTTTTCATGAATATATATATATGATCAAACATGATGGTCTTTTTACTGGTGCTGGATATCCAAACAATACACAAGTCAAGAAAGTTTAATTTGATACAAATTACTATAACCGCATGTTTTTGTTATTGTTACAGCTGACCATATAAGCCCTTTAAATGAAGACATTATTTTATTGGACCCCACGGTCCATGGATTCCAATTTTATACATGTCGCCCAAAACTTCACCTCCTGGCGTTCTCATCTCTTCATTTGTTCCTTTGTTTCATCAAGGGCTTAGTTCATTACATTTGGTATTTTGTATTGAAAGAGTCAATTGCGCAAGCGACTTGAAGTTTTTTATATTTATAAAAGGAAACAACAACTAACAACCACGTCAATTGGGAAATGGAAATTAATTCCACTGCCTGACTTATTTTGACTTTATTTTCTTTCTTTTTTTATAAGTGGTGATTTAGTCAGAGTCCCAAGTCAAAATAGATAGAACATCATCGTCATACAGTTGAGGAGGATATGCATCAAATATATTTATCTCATCAGTTTCTTTCTATTTCCTAAACAACAGCCCTTGTCTGTGAAAGTACGTACATGATTATTTGATTGATGATCCAAAATTATAAAAGATTTGACGTGGGAAATCATTTCTTTAGTTTCAAGCCGTAGCTAGTCTAGTTACAACAAGTACACGTATGTATTAGTTATTATAAATATTTTTATTTATTATTTTAATTTAAAATGCATTTTTATTATATTTATCAAAACTTGACACGTGTTCTTGAATCTAATCATAATTCATTTTTTACTTTATATTTAGGAGTACAAACTTAATAATTTAATGTTTGAGAAAATATAGGAGGATGCTCATTGGCAAAACAAGAGATATATGATGCCGAAAGGGGAAGTAGGGCATGGGTTTAGTTACATGTGGAAAACCAAATTTATGAGAAATATTAATAACAAAGTTAAGTGAGCGTTGAGTGACGTGAAGTCCTCCATTTAATCTTCTCATCTGCCTCCTTCATTGCCTCGGTCCCGTTGCCTTTAAATCCCCACCCCCCCCTTTCCCACCTAATATCTCGCCTCCCCCTCCTCCTCCTCACCACTACCACCACTACGCTAGCTCTTTAGCTCTCTCTCTCTCTCTCTCTCTCTCTCTCTCTCTAGGCCCTCCAACTTTCAACATTTTATTTCTTCTCTCTGAGCCCATTGCGGCATTAGCTCCAACTCCTAATAAACAATATCAAACAAACAACACAAAATGCCTCCAATTTTGCCGGACTTCTCCAACTCCGTCAAACTCAAGTATGTAAAACTCGGCTACCAGTACCTTGTCAACCACATTCTCACCCTCACTCTCATCCCCATCATGGCCGGTATTTTCTTGGAGGTGCTTCATCTNGGCCCCGACGAGATTCTCAAGCTCTGGACCTCCCTCCACTTCGACCTCGTCCAAATCCTCTGCTCCTCCTTCCTCATCATCTTCATCGCCACCGTCTACTTCATGTCCAAGCCCCGCACCGTCTTCCTCGTGGACTACGCCTGCTTCAAGCCCCCCGTCACCTGCCGAGTTCCCTTCTCCACCTTCATGGAGCACTCCCGCCTCATCCTCAGCAACAACCCCAAATCCGTCGAGTTCCAGATGCGGATTCTCGAGCGCTCCGGCCTCGGCGAGGAGACTTGCCTCCCTCCCGCCATTCACTACATCCCTCCCAACCCTACCATGGAGGCAGCCAGGGGCGAGGCCGAGCTCGTCATCTTTTCCGCCATGGACGCTCTCTTCGAAAAGACGGGCCTCAAGCCCAAAGACATCGATATTTTGATCGTCAACTGCAGCCTCTTCTCCCCCACCCCCTCCCTGTCCGCCATGGTCATCAACAAGTACAAGCTCAGGAGCAACATCAGGAGCTTCAACCTCTCCGGCATGGGATGCAGCGCCGGCGTTATCTCAATCGATTTGGCGCGTGACCTTCTCCAAGTGCATCCCAATTCGAACGCGGTGGTGGTTAGCACCGAGATCATAACCCCTAATTATTACCAAGGCAAGGAGCGGGCTATGCTTCTGCCCAACTGTCTCTTCCGGATGGGTGGGGCCGCCTTGCTTTTATCAAACCGGAAATCCGAGCGCCGACGTGCCAAATACCGATTGGTCCACGTGGTCCGGACCCACAAGGGATCCGACGACAAGGCGTATCGGTGCGTGTTCGAGGAAGAGGACAAGGAGGGCAAAGTGGGGATTTCGCTCTCGAAGGATCTGATGGCGATCGCAGGAGAGGCGTTGAAATCGAACATCACGACGATGGGGCCGCTGGTGCTTCCGGCGTCGGAGCAGTTGCTCTTCCTTCTGACGCTGATCGGCAGGAAAATCGTGAACCCGAAATGGAAGCCGTACATTCCGGATTTCAAGCAGGCGTTCGAGCACTTCTGCATCCACGCGGGAGGGAGGGCAGTGATCGACGAGCTGCAGAAGAACCTGCAGCTGTCGGCGGAGCACTGCGAGGCGTCGAGGATGACGCTGCATAGGTTCGGCAATACGTCGTCGTCTTCACTGTGGTACGAGTTGGGGTACATTGAGGCGAAGGGGAGGATGAGGAAAGGTGATAGGGTTTGGCAGATAGCGTTCGGGAGTGGGTTTAAGTGCAACAGTGCGGTTTGGAAGTGTAATCGGAACATCGAAACGCCGTCGGAGGGGCCTTGGGCTGATTGCATCGATAGGTATCCGGTTCATATTCCTGAAGTTGTGAAGCTCTAAGAAAATCATCAAAACCCACAAACATCAAAATTAAACCACAAACAAAGCTTGCATTAAGGCATGCCCTGATTGGTGATTAGTGATTGGTGATTGGTGATTGGTGGTGGGTTTTCTTCTTTGATTCAGTTCAGTATCC
Source organism: Prunus dulcis (assembly GCF_902201215.1). Classification (NCBI taxonomy): domain Eukaryota; kingdom Viridiplantae; phylum Streptophyta; class Magnoliopsida; order Rosales; family Rosaceae; genus Prunus; species Prunus dulcis. The sequence goes on from NC_047650.1 coordinate 26,806,315, forward strand.
ATATCCATCACTTTTGTTTAGTTTTTATTATTATTTGTCTTTCAACTTTCTTGTCCCTATGAATTTGCATAGAAGCTAAAATATGCTTTTGATGTATTATGCATTCCATATGTAAGGAAAACACAATCGAACTTATTATTGTTGGAGCTTAAAATAAGAAAAGAGAAGAAGAAAGAAAATCAGTAGCTTAGCTAGGTCTTTATATATATAGGAGGTAAGGTAACTTAATTATACTGGTGTTGAAATAAATGAACATAGTTGTTGTGTTTGATTGATTATTCGCAAAAAGAAAGAAGAAGAAGAACATATGCTCATATGCTCATATGCTCATATGCAATGCAAGGCGCCTCCCAATATGATATTTTGTTTCTTTAAATATTAGATGAATCCTTTCCTTTGTGGTTTTGTGTCTTTGTGTCTTTGTGTCTTTGTGTCTGTGTTGTGTAAGTGCAGCAACAGCAGCATGGTTTGCTTTTTAACTTTTGATGGCCTTTGAAAATTCGATTTTGGTTTTTCCAGTTGTTGTGACTCGTGAGTTTATGCATTGACCAGTTGTGCCTACTTTGTTTGGTATTTTGTTAATTGAATGAAGGGGTATCCTATCGTATCGGTGGCATGATATATATGAGTCATTTATAAAGCGAACCGAATTTAGGGTTGGATGTCAAATTATAAACTCTGTCTTGTCTTCCGATGAGAATATCAATTGCGATCGATAACCACCTCTCATGTTGATAATTGATGCAAGCTCTCTCTCTCTCTCTAAATGAATGCCTTGAGCAGATGATGGAAGAGAGAAAAAAAAATTACGAATTGAAGGTTTTCCTCGTTAATTAAAAAAGAATAAAATCAATATTGTCATCGTCTACAAGAGCTACGTACCACAACTCATTACAATAAAGGCTTATTATCACAAAACATCCCTGAGGTTTACGAAACTATCAGATTGCATCCTTAATGTTTTTTTGTGTCACTTATGGTCCTCAAAGTTAGTATGTGCAATCACAAATGGTCCCTGACGTTAGGGTCTGTCAAAAATTCTGTTAGTTTGCTATCGTGGCATACATATATATCACAAAACATCCCTGAGGTTTACACACTTATCACAAATGGTCCTTACGAATTTTTTTTAAAAAAAATTAAAATTCATAAAATTTTGGTTTTCTTTTTAAAATTATTTATAAATGAAAAAACAATTTATAGAAGGATTTTAATCTTGAGGACCATTTATGAACCCTAAACTTTTAGTTTTTTTTTCATTTTTAAATTTTATGAATTTTAAATTATTTTTAAAAAACTTCATTAGTTTGTTGATGTGGCATATATATGGAGCCCACATCTACAATAATATAGTGTCACATGTATTTAAAATTTAATATATATTTTAAAATAATTATAATTCATAAAATTTTAAAAAGAAAACAAAAATTTTATGAATTTTAAATTTAAAAAATTTCGTAAGGACCATTTGTGATAGGTGTGTGAACCTTAAGGATGTTTTGTGATATACATATATGCCACGTCAGCAAACTAACGGAATTTTTGACGGTACCTAACGGCAGGGACCATTTGTGATCATACATGCTAACTTTGAGGACCACGAATGACAAAAAAAAACATTAAGGATGCAATCTGATAGTTTCGTAAACTTTAGGGACGTTTTGTGATAATAAGCCTACAATAAATATCGTATAGAGGTGGCTGGTATATATATAGGTTTCGTGTTAAATTATAAATCTTGCATATGTAGGTACATTTTTATCATATATATAGTTCCAATCCAATTACATCTAACATCATGTTGATCGCTCTTACACAAAATAAGATCAATATATATATATATATATATATGAATAAGTAGTAGTATAATAGAAAAAACAAAAAACTCATAAAGAAAACAAGTGAAGAAACCCTAGGGGTGGCGGCTACCCCCCACCCTTCTGCTCCTCCCTCCCTCCCTCCTTGCCCATGCTTTCCTCTTGCTCTTTTTGTTTTTGTTTTTGTTTTTATTTTTTATTTTTTGTAGACTTGGTTCTGGCTAGCTATCATCTTTTTGATTTTCATAGAAAAGTGTGTGGCAGAGGGTGGAGGAGAGTTATAATGAGAAGCTTCAGATCTAGGGGTTTATTCCCCATTGGATTTTCGATATTCTCTCGTGCTTTGGCAGATCATGATGCACTCTTCTCTCCTCTTGGCAGATTTGGTTGTTTTTGTTATGGTTCTAGATGGCTTTGGTTGTGCATCATTTGTAGTGCAAAGTGTTGTTTCTTAGATTTGGTGTAGTTTGTTATTAAAGTTCATAAACTCTATGAGTTGTCCGGTTTTTTTTCTTGTAATTCCCATAAATTTTGTTGAATTTTCTGAGTGGTCTAGTTTCTCTAGGAGAGTTATGCCGGTTAGCTGCCAGGTTTGTCATTGATGTAACTGACTTGATTTAGGACAAGGTTTAGACGGTATATAGGGGTTTTTAGACAAGTTCTTTGTGATTTATTCTCTTTATATCATTTTAGCTTTAGAGCTGATTCTAGTCACTAGGAAAGCTTTACCCATGTCTGTTGTATTGCTAATCAAGATGACTTTCCATGTACTTTTTCAATTGATCTAATAAAATACTGTCGTTTGTGATATGCAACTCACCAGTTCTACATTTAGCATATATGCTATAGCAAATGCGAATCTACTTATGCATGTTCTTATATGTGAATGGGGTTCATCTATGTGAGAGATGGATGCAATAGAAATATTTTGTTCAACACGTAGTCTTAATTGAGGTCTTCTCCAATAGTCCTAAATCCAAATTTTCTCCCATTCAAAAAGTAACTATTTCGGTTTTGTCTGGACTCAAATCGTTTTTTCACCCAACCTTTTAGACTAAAATTTTAAATCCGCAACTTTATTAAATTGTTTAAGAATAGTTTAAGTCTAATTTTTGAAAATGGATAACTTTTCTTCATTTAATCTTTTTAAAATAACTTCATATTTAATTTTGTGAACAATTTGACCTAAAAAAATTGAAACTCCACAAATATGATTTTTGGTAGATTATTTGAGAAATGAGTGGGTATTTATGGAGTTTGGAGGGAGTTTTGGGGTTGAATATGATTTAGATTAATTTAAAATATTATTTTGACCGTTTAATTTAAATTTCAACCAATGAATAAATTTAATCTAGATATTTGATTTGGGTTACTATTGGAATATAAAATAAAGAGATGTTTGAATTGTTGCCGTTGGATTCCAATGGCAACGTCACTAGCGCTTGCCATGTGGCGAGACAAAATATGCATGACCAGTAGTGTGGGCCCCAGTCGCCCCTCCTTACACGTGGACTGCGTTAGTCTTGAGTGGGCTCCACCAAAAAGTTTTCCAGTTCAGACAATACTTGGATTGGTATTTGGCTCCAAGTTTGGATTTTCCTAAATTTTAATCCCTTATTTTTCTTGAATTGTGAGAGAAATTAGGCTAAAATTTAGGATATTTTGAATTCGGGCTCATGAGTTGGAGATGACCTTACGAAATTGTCCTTCCTTGAAGACAATTGTTCCTACCATTTTGCTCAATCAATGTATACAAAGATGCCAAAGTAACAAGGTTTTGTGGACCACCAAATGAAAAGGGATATAGCTCTCGTTAATTAATTTTGTTGCAGTGGTGTCCAAAATGCAGATAAAGAGGAGGTCCTGGAGTTAAAGCTATACAATTGAAACAGTTCATCAAACCTACTACTGGTGAACGAATTCATGATTACATTACAGGTGGAGAGCTAGAGAGAGAGAGCGAGCGAGTGATGAAGAAAATAAATATGAATCTGATATTATATACTGTTTACTTTTTACAGGGGACATTTATTGTTTCACCCACACACACAGAGCATCAAATGAGCGAAGAATTCACGCTGACAGACGGACAGGCTTATCGTGTACAAGTACAACTACAGTCTACTATACAAGCGAGAAGAGAAGAGTCTCAGAAAACTTTGTCAGAACATAAACAAATAAATAATTAAATAATATCAAGGGAAGAGAAGAGGCAGGGCATGTTGCTTCCCGCCGCAGCTATCAGCATCTGCCCTGCAAAGCAAGCACGATATAAAGACGGATCCAGCTGAGCTGTACTGTTGCCCACCTTACTGGGCCGGTGGCCTAAATAACTATATTCATTAATAATTCCTTTCCTAGGTCAAGTACTTGCTTGCCCTTTAAATATTCAGACATGGCACCCAAAATCCAATGTTGTTGGGCCTATCCTATTGGCCCTACCAATATATATATATGTACCACACTCAAAAGTCAAATCCATATCACGTTTTGTTAGTAATCATTTTTTTATTTTTTTGAAAGATATGTTTGCTAACATTCCTCTTACTTTATATTCAAATCACAATCTTTGAATTAAATTGACAGGACCCGACCCAATTTTCGCTTTGGAATCCGAGCCGTATCCTGTGCGTGTCCGACACCTGGCGCATGTCGGGCACGAATGACCTTTTTACCCTTCTCTTTCCAAATTCTTTTTAAAACTTCCCTTAGACTTATGCCGAAAATTCGGCAGAGTCTCCCCTGTATTTTGACCAAACCCAAAGTCTTCCACCTGTCAAACAGTCTCAAATAACACACCAACTGCCAGACTAACTCAACCAACAGATCTCAACTCCAGTTTCTCATGTTCAACAAGATATCAGAGCATTTCTATACAAATTTACAGAACTATAAGAAATTTACAACGAGATCCTACACTTTGGTGGTGGGGCGATAGCTGGGAAGATGGCCCGAGTGGTTTCCTTCGTACTTCTACGGCCTGGGGGCGAAAAATAAGGTTAAAATTGTGAGTGGACAAAAATAATGCTCGTGAAAACAATTTAGAACATAATAACCCCCGTTTGAAATACATAGGGATATAAAAGCTATGATTTGATCATAATCAAACTTGAGACATTCAAATAAACATAGATAAATATAATTATATAAATGCTCACGTAATTGAACAAAGAGATATCGATATAACACATGTATGAGTATCGAAGGTACTGATATAAATGAGTGAAACAATAACTGCATTAAAAAGCTTAAAATCCTTTAAAACTGCCACCTAATTGTACCCCTGTAATAACCGTCAATTCCCCTGGCAGGTCTCGGGCGTCACGCAGGCTCCCCGAGCCGCAAACTGGCGAAATCAGGGAACTATGATCAGCCTGATCCGCCGGCAAGTCTCGATGACACCAAGTCGACTCGAGCCGCTCTGGCAGGATGCATGGGACCGTAGTCAGCCTGATCCGCAATCCTGGCAGGTCTCGGGGACACCAAGTCAGCCGAGCCGCAATCCTGGCAAGTCTCGGGACACCAAGTCTGCCGAGCCGCAAATCCTGGCACTCACGGTCCGAGCGTCCCCGAAACTCGTGAGGCAAAGTCAAGTGCACTGACATAAACTGAAATCGGACTGGATGTCCGTAGACATCGGTCCAACTCTGGGTAATCACCAAATAGAGGGTGGGTACATGGTGGTCTAAAATAACTATCTCTGATAAAATCTGATATCCTCTGTACTCTGGTAAATCTGAGTTAAATTACTATTTTCTGTATCAAGAATCTCCAATCTGTTTATTCGGCTAAATTTTTATAAAAAAAAGTAAAGATATTTCTCAATAAAATTCATGTTATATCACTTATTCAAGATCAAGTAGAAAATATAATTATAAAATCCTTTACGAAAGAAAAGTCCACTCACTGCTGGTCCGAGCTAGCTAGACCATTCGAAGGTCCCTCCTGTGGGTTAACTGGACTTCTGGTGCCTGATTATCCAAGAATAATAAATTAATAAACTGTTGAATAAAAGAATTAAATTAAACACCCTGCCCCCGGCTCCTAGAAATACGTGCACTCATTTTAAAGTTACTATTATGCCCACATTAGCTTTTTAGACAGTTAGACCGGCCTTAAAAGACCCAAAACCTTACTAAGTGATAAACTGCCAGATCGGCCGATCCGGGACCCTGTGGGTCCACGATCTCCGATGCCCAATCTGGGCTCCTCAGAAGGTTCCTTACAGAGAAGGAACCATGTTCTGCGAGTTTGGTCCGAAACGGACTGTCAGATTAGCCAAAATCGCGTTATCGCTTAAAATCCAAACCCTAGCCCCAGGGCTCTAAAATATGCGAGGGCAAAATCGTCTTTTGGGTAGAATAAAGAAATCTTAATTTTTAGATATTTTGGTTTGGGTTCTTACATAAATTGTGTTGAGCTCTCTAAATATATATATATATATATATATATATCATAGTAAAATTAAGAAATAGTTCAAGACAACAAATAAGGTCTAACCCAATACAAAATGACTTGATTTGCATCTTAGTAGTTTCATATTCGAAATTCCATAACATCATGGTGGTGTGTATGTGAAAAACCATCCTCCCATACATTTATAGACATACTAACTATAATTATAAATGTAAATTGTTTAGTCTTGGTTTTTTTGGTCAATTGTTTAGTCTTGGTTAGGTTGGTGAAGTAGAGCACATCATCGCCAGTTCATCACCTTCACCAATAACCTATTTCCCTCTCATACATGTTTCTTTTCTTTCGCCCTACTTCTTCCCTCCTACATTGAAGATAATATTTCCTTTTATACCTCACAATTTCAATTTCGATCCAAAATTTTCCCCAATTTGTTAAATCCTAACGGCACAATATACCCCAGTTAGTTGAGTCAGAGAAAGAAAATTGAAGGTGCTTCCTAAAAAGATAAAAATAAAAAATTATACTTAACAAAAAATAATAGAATATTTATAAATTATAAGATTTGACAAATTCAGTAATCAAACTAATTTTTTTTTGAGTGATGAAATTGAATTTTCGCTTAAAACATTGTAAACTAGGCCTGCACAATTGATCGGCCTGGTCCAAATGGCGTTTGATCCGGAATAATTTTGTTGGGTTGATGCGGGCACACATCAAACGGATCACATTTCACGACCACCCGACAAATTTGACACCGAAAACGTAATGGGAAATGAGAACACCCAATAAAAACAGAAGCAAAAGCGTCAGTCAAGCTTAAGACATTGTATTTGAACCTGGTTTGCAATTTCGTCCTTATTCTTTCCCAACAACCAACAATCCAATCCAACAACCCCCCACCGCATTTATATATTTGTCCTCTTTTTCTTCTCCGTTGCTACTATCTCTGGAGTCCCTATAGTAATAGCGAGAGAGATGGGATTGAAGAAAGCGACGACGTCGTTGGAGGAAGTGATAGAGAAAGCAGGAGGTTGTGCTGTGGTGGACGGAGGGTTCGCTACCCAGCTGGAGAGACACGGCGCTGCCATCAACGACCCTCTCTGGAGCGCCGTCTGCCTCATCAAAGACCCCGACCTCATCAAGCGGGTCTGTTTCTCTCTCTCTCTCTCTCCCTCATTGCCCATTTCCTGATTTGTTATTATTGTATCTATACAATAAATATACTTACTTTGGTTGGCTTGGTTCTGATGAATGTTGGGTTTTGGTTCAATTGCTTCATCAGGTCCACTTGGAATACTTGGAAGCCGGCGCAGATATTCTGGTCACTTCATCTTACCAGGTATAATTCTTTATTTTCCTCATTTATAACATTACCCACAATTTTGTTCTCTCTGTTCTTTCTTTTTGGTTCTGCACATTTACCATATGATAAAGAATGCATAAAATATCAGCAGCAAATGTACAAAAAGATTCTGGCTTTCACATAAAAAATACGATCGATTAGGTGGGCCAAAGATGCGCCTGTGTTTGCAGGATTTTTATATTCATTAAACCCACATTGCCTTTCATTTGCTTTGATAGGCCACAATTCCTGGATTTTTGTCCAGAGGACTGTCCATTGAAGAAGGGGAGTTGTTGCTGAAGAAAAGTGTGAAATTGGCTGTTGAAGCTCGCAACAGTTTCTGGGATGCTCTCAAAGTGACACCTGAGCATCAGTATAACAGGGCTTTGGTTGCTGCCTCTATTGGAAGCTATGGAGCTTATCTTGCTGATGGCTCAGAATATAGGTACCCCAAGTTTCAGATTGCAATCATGGCTAACAAATATATTTTATGTACTTTGTTCAATTATATAATTTGGATGTGTCAATGTTTTCAGTGGATGTTATGGACCCCAAGTGAATGTTGATAAGCTCAAGGATTTCCACCGACGCAGATTGCAAGTTCTTGTGGAAGCAGGTCCTGATTTACTTGCATTTGAGACCATCCCTAATAAGCTTGAAGCTCAGGTTTGTGCTTCTACCAATCTTGCTTTGCAGAGTTTCATGGAGTTTCAGAACTTGATGGTATCTAACTTGATTTCTGTAAACATTTGCAGGCCTGCGTTGAGTTGCTCGAAGAAGAAAACATTCAAATACCATCTTGGATATGTTTCACCTCTGTAGATGGTGAAAACGCCCCATCCCAAGAGAGCTTCAAGGAATGCCTTGACATAATAAATAAGAGTAACAAAATACATGCAGTGGGAATAAATTGCGCACCTCCTCATTTGATTCAGTCTCTCATCTGCAAATTTAAAGAGGTAACTTCTAAACTAGAAAACAATTCAACCCCAAAAGAAATATTAAAAGAAAAGGTGAAAGTGATCTAACACATATGCTATTTCTCCAGTTAACCAATAAAGCAATTGTTGTGTACCCTAATAGTGGTGAGATATGGGATGGCAAAGCTAAAAGATGGCTGGTGAGTTCATCTGGTTTTAGAACCTCTCTCTGTCTTCTCTCTTTCTCATACACTGAATCCACACAAACACAAAATATGATGCATGATCAACTAATGAATTTTGGATTGTGTTAAATGAACAGCCTGCCAAGAGTTTTGATGACAACAATTTTGAATGCTTTGCAACAAGCTGGCGTGACGCAGGAGCTAAACTCATTGGAGGCTGTTGTCGGACAACACCTTCCACCGTTCAATTTATTTCTAAGGCTCTAAAAGGAAATTCGTGCTGATCAAGTAACAGTGACGGCTATATTTAGGAATTTTTAGGTTAACCGAGATTGATTTGGTTACATAAATTCTTTTGGTTTGGTGTTAGAAGCCATTTGTTTAAGAAATTGCCTTCTGTTGGCAAATGAAAATTGTTACACGAAAATTTTTTTTTGAAAGAAATGCAGAGTTTGTTATTGATCGTGTCTCTGAGTTTTATATTATCCACCTGAGAATAGTAAATATTGCTAGCACTTTGATATAACGGTATAAAATGACTAACTTTGGTTATTCTGTTCCACTTTATATTGAGTTGTATGTAAACTACAATTATCAAAATGAAAATCAGAAGGGGAAAAAAAATCAATTTGCGGATAAATTATGGAACATGTTGCTCAAAGCCTCATCACTTAGGCACAATATAATTGATCAAAGTTAAAAAAAATTTACAAGGTTTAACATTGATTCATTTCTGTGACCTTAAGAGTTCTTTTTACTCTATAAGCAGGACTAGAACCGAGATATGCAAACCAGTTCCCCGACCATTCAATATTTGATGATAATTAACGCCGTGAACCACGCTTATCATAAGGTCCCCAACCACTGCTGTAGCCATTGCCATATGAACCACGTGAATATCTCATATCAGGACTTCCATTCATCATTCCATAACCCCCACCACCTATACAGATAAGAAAGGCGTCAAAACAGCTTGCCTTCTAGAGATCAAGTTAAAAATCCCAGAGTATGAGATCCATGAGCACTAAAATTGTGTGTGTGCGTATGTGAGCACGCGAGACATAGAGAGAGAGAAGGATCACCTCGTTCTCGTGCCCTCCTGCCTGCATTTAGCTGCTCTGCTCTTAGCTTCTCTATTTCACGAGCCATGGAAACAAGGTTATTTTCCATTGCTTGCTTTTGTTCCACTTGTTCTTCACTGGCTTTCCTCTCATATTCATAAGCTCTCCTTAAAAAAAGTGTTGCAATGTCAATCCACATATGCATACAAATAAAGCAGTTGCTAACGTATCTGAAAATTCATCAAGTATCGTCCTAATATGTGTCATCCATCTCCTTAAAAGCAAAAGAAGAGCAAGATATTATTACGCCGGAAAACTAATTAAAAGTTCACTGTAAAAAACCTGGTCTCAACAAGCTCGTTTCGCATCCCATCAATATCAGCCCTCATGGGAATTAGCTGCTGATTCTCAGCTTGCAATCGAGTTATCTCCTGTGTCAGACCTTGGACTTGGGAAGACAACTCTTGCCGCAAAGCACTTAATTTCTGAACTTCAGCTCTTAACGGGATAACCTCTGCCTTTATAGGCTCAGTAGCACGGAGATCAGCTTCTAGCTTCAATCCTCTCTCAATTAGCTCCCTAGACTGTGCCTCTTTCTCAGCCCGGAGTTTAGGTAAGACCTGCCCCAATCTATGAATCTCATCTTTCGCATCTGTCAATTCCCTTTGAAGAAGGGTATTATCATCAATTACAAGCCGGTTCTCAGCAATGATTCGCTGCATTTCTCTGTGTTTCATTGCAAATTCTTCTTCCAAAGCTGCAGGGTGTACACTCAAGTGTCCCAGTCCTCGGTTCATGAGAGGTCGAGGATCATCATGGTAACCTCGATAACCATCAGCATGGCGAGACATACGATTTCTCCCGGACATTACAGAGATCCTGCAGTAGTGATACCATCATCACACTATTTTGGTACGACCAAGAGAGACATAAATTAAGAAAGAAGATAAAATATCATCCTTCGTTGAACTGTTCAAGGAACAGAGCTGCCCAAACAAAACAATGAAGGGAAATATACGAAACATCTTGCATCTCTGTGGATTCCATGCTTCCTCGATTGCTTCAAGAACACCATTTGAGATGCAAGGAATGTTACAATATCTTCCATTTTCATCAGATCAGGGATCAAGACTTTAATAGTTAACAACTCTCAAACATGTGAATTAAATGTGATCCCAAAATTTTGTAATTAAAAGTACTCAACTAAATGACCTCAAATTATGAATTCCAATCTCGTTCTATATGTAAACGAAATCAAATTATGAAGCCCTATCTCTTTCTTTCTAAAAGAAACACAAACCACAGATGCCAATCTCAATTTGTATCTTCAAAGTAGCCTAAGCACTAATCTAAACATAAAAGAAGAGAATATTATTTAATCATCTCTATTGTTTCTTTAACTTTGTTATATTAGGAGCGTAGTCATCCGAATTGATCTTGCAAGTTGCAACCAACATCGACGAAATAGTCAACGCCAACTAAGGCTAACAAAATCTATTAATGAAGTTAAATCTAGAACACAAAAAAAAAGAACTAGATAACCTGGTGGAAAATAAGAGCAAAATGATAAAAGAAAACCATCTGATTTTGCTGGATGCTAGCTGAAAAGTTTTATGACTAATCAACTGAGTCAAATCTATGGAAACCTGTGGAACCACCTTCATGACTAAAGATGAAAACCATAAAGCCCTCTCAAGTTCTCAAACAACCCATCCTCTTTCGGGCAAACAAACAAATACGAAATTGATGTGGTACCAAAAAAACTGTAACGGAAGTTCTTCTTCATCCTATATTTGCCTATTCACGCTGCACAATAACTCACTACGCCTTATATTGCATCATGGGGTTCGATGTTTGATATTTTGGATTAACATCAACTACACGGCTGCATTCAAATCTCTTAAAAGTAGAAAACTTTGATCTTACAATAAATTATTGGCAAGCTGGAAACATGCTTCGCTTATTTGCACTTTGCAATTCCATAATCAAATTTATTAATTACAGAAAATTAAATAAAAACAATATAATTTTCATGTTAAAGTTTGAATAAGTGCGTTCAGCCCTGCTCATAATTTCAAGCAAAAAGAAGTAAATGTCAACGATAACATATATATGCAGGTGAAGCAAGTTGTAAGCTTCCACCAAATAATCGGAGCAAGTAAAAACTTACCTAAAGAAGGAGCCTTTAGACTGCGCGCCAGTCTCTGATCTTCGACGGGAACAGTGCTTGCCTCAGCAGCTCAGCAGAATAGCCAACCCTACAACCAGCCAACAAGGCGATCGGATTTCTTATTGACGAAATTACCCTTGTTGCCGCTTCAGGCTAACGTTCTCAGGTTTCACTCGTTGTGGGCCTTCTGGCCCAACCAAAGAAACTAAAAATTGTAATGGGCCAAGACCCAGTGCATAATTTCTTCACGGGCTCCAATAATCGGTATGGGCCGTAGAGTGAGATTACCTTTCTTTTTTTTTCTTTTTTTTTTAATTTCTCGTCTGATATATTTATTACTCTTTCAGTTTTTACTTCTTTAATTTCATTATCGTACTTATCATTGTTGCATTTCTTACATAATCATCATTGTCACATTCCGCTACCACATGCTTTTTTTTTTCTTTCTCTTTTTACAGCATCAACTACAAACTCATCAATCAATTGGTGCACTTTCGCATGGATCATATCATATATTAGTTTTTCTAAAGTTAATTCAACAATTTTCAGAAAATTCTTTAGAACGCAACTCTTTTCTCAAATATTTTATTTTTTGTAACATTGTTATGTAATATCAGCCCATATCATACGGGGAAAAGTAGAAAGAAGAAAGGTCGGTAAACTTGTTAATTTTGAAAAACTTATCATAATTACCAAACCTTATCCCATATATACATGTTGTGTAGTAGTGGACAAATATACATAAGTGAGTGAGATTCCAAAATTATTTTAGAGAGAGACGGAGAGAGAGGGATGGGGCTACAGGCCCTACAGATAGATAGCTACAGAAATAAAAATCCTTTTCAACCTAACCAAGGAATAATATGTCGATATTTCTTGAAGAAAATTCCGCTGTCATGACTCTCTGCGGTAATCTTGTGCTTGGGTTTCATTGTCACAGATGAGATGAGATGAGATCTCCACATCAGCTTTATCCATACATCAGTTTTTCTTTCTTTCTAGCTAGCTACGAGCCTACGAGATGTTCAAGTCTAAACCAATTATAATAAAAAGACCTCTATTTTCTTCCATATAATTTTGTGAGTTCATCTTCTTAATTCAAACGGTCTCTTTCTATTAATATTCAAGAGTGACTTCTGGGTTCTTGATTTCTTAGATGTGGAACAAGAGAGAGAAAATTAGAGTGCATGTTGTGATCAGATACAGCAAGACAAATGAGAGAAATGGCACAGAATGTCAAGTTATATATATCATATGTATACGATAGAAGATGATCTTTACGTTATGTGGAAAGATATGATTGGGGGCACGTGATTCTGTGGGGACCGCAGTGCATGGAGTCAAGGTAAGAGTCCGGAAGTTTAAACAAGTAAATATTAGTGATGGAGAAAATGGGGCAGGGGACGGAGGCAATCCAACAAAAGCATATCTTTCATATTAGAAAGTGAGAGATGGAATCAACAGGACTTCTCATCCATTACCCCCCCTTGGCTGGGCCCCATGTGCACTAAGAAACGAGAAATCCATCGGTGGGGAAAAGTAGCCAATCAGAAGCCAAGGATTTGGATCAACTTTTTAAGCTCGCCCAATTAGAAAATAGATAAGGCATTGGTGTGGGCCCAAAAGTACAATCCTCTCTCTCTCTCTCTCTCTCTCTCTCTCTCTCTCTCTCTCTCCCAAAAGTGCAAATCCAAGAGCTGTCTTCGCTGTTATATGGCCTGTAAAAGCGCAGGATGTGGGACACTCACCGCTTCCTCTAGCGCTTTACCTAAATAAAGAGCACAATTCAACAAACAGTTGCTGTGCACTCTTTGGATTTGATCTATCTTTCTCTTCTTTGATTTTACTTCACTCTTTCAACTTTTCAAAACTTTGTTGTGATTTGATTTTCCTCGATGAGCTCCAACAAGAAAGTGGCAAACGCTGTCGGTGCCAAAACGGCAAGAGCGTGCGACAGCTGCATAAGAAAGAGAGCTCGCTGGTACTGTGCTGCAGACGATGCTTTTCTCTGCCAAGCCTGTGACTCCTCCGTACACTCCGCCAACCAGTTAGCTCGCAGACACGAAAGGGTTCTCTTGAAAACGGCGTCGTCGGTCAAACCCACCGATAAGGATGATCAAGTTTCTGTTTCGGACAACCCAGCAGCACCGTCGTGGCACGGTGGCTTCAGGCGGAAGGCCCGGACTCCGAGGCAGGGGAAGCACAAATCCCAAGAAGGTGCCCGAAACCGGTTTCCTCAGGTGCCGGAAGTTGGGGCAGACGATAGCAACTCATATGACGGGGAAAACGAAGAAGATCAGCAGCAGCTTCTTTATAGGGTTCCCGTATTCGATCCCTTTGTTGCGGAGATGTGTACTGCTACCACGTCTGCTAATTCCAATGAAGAAGCAGTTGCTAATACTTGTGATGTTTCTAAAGTGAGCTCATCATCACCTAATTATAATCATAACGGTCATGATGGGTTTCTGCTTCCCAGTGACATGGATCTTGCTGAGTTCGCGGCAGACGTGGATAGTATGTTGGGCAGGGGGCTCGAAGATGACGAGTGTTTTGGGATGGAAGGATTGGGGTTAATGGATTCTAAAGAAAATGAATCGAATTGTAGAGTAAAGCTTGAAGAGGAGGAGGAGGAGGAGGGGGGCACGGGAGGTGTCAATTTTATGGGGTGTGAATTAGGTGAGACGCCGGAGATTGATATGATGAGAGAGCCGTTTGTGTTGAACTTTGAAGACTATGATGACTCGCCGCAGTCGTGCGGCGAACAGGATGACAAACTGGGAGTGGGAATGATGGATACTACGTACAGTGGAGATCATCAACAACATGAGGAGGTGCATACGGGTGCAAGTAAAAGCGGCAAGAAGAAGGAGATATTTTTGAGGCTGGACTACGAGGCAGTGATTACAGCCTGGGATGGCTCTCCTTGGACCTCCGGTGGTCGCCCCGATTTCAGCTCCGAATGCTTGCCTGACTGCATGGTATCTACTTCCTGCCCTAATCTTTAAATAAAAATTGTGGAAATGCCAATTATGTTGATATAATTAACCATGTGAGGGTAATCTTAGCTAGTTAATTAGGCCCAATTCATTCTCGTTTATAGCAGTTCAACATAGAATTAATTATGTGCAGGGTGTATGTGGAACTGAACTTCATTACCCGTACGGAGATCTGAACGGGCTAGGGGTGCACCCGGCAATGGCGGACGGAGGGAGAGAGGCGAGGGTGTCAAGGTACAGAGAAAAGAGGAGGACGAGGCTGTTCTCCAAGAAAATAAGGTACGAAGTGCGGAAGCTGAATGCTGAGAAGAGGCCAAGAATGAAAGGGAGGTTTGTGAAGAGAGCATCCTTTGCAGGATCTGCTTTTCCTGTGCTTACCAAATGATATCCTTAAGTTATGAGTAGCAAGAATGAAAGGGAGGTTTACTTACACGCAGTAAGTGAAGTAATTGAGTTTGTGTGTATAATTATATATATGCACATCTATTAATAAACATACTCATCCAAAGCTTAAAGGCTAGCTCGTGGTCTACTTATTTTAAATGTAGCCTCCGCTTGTTTCGTTGTAATTATCAAATTTTGTACCTCATTTTTTGTTCAACTCAGAAACTAGGGTTGAGTTAAGTCAGGCTGATATGTACAATTAACTCTTCTCACTGCTGTACAATTTTGTTTTGAATTTATTGTAAAAAGTTTTTTTAAAAAAAATTTAAAAAAACTATATCAATTGTCACATAGACATGAAACGACAAAAATTAAATGTTAAAATTGCTTCAACAGATTAGTCAAATTCTATATGGATTTAAAGACTATAAAATATATGTCAAAAATAACATATAAAAAAGTTTAATGTCAAATATTATTTTAAGATTTTTTAGTCATGAACCCCATTATTATTTACTCTTTTTTAAAATTTTATACATCATATGAGCCCCATTTACTTTTAAAAATATAATAAAATAATTTAATATTTGAGATTTCATATGGAATTGATTTTTTTTCCAAAATATCAAATTACCATATAAACAATCAAATTCAAATTTAATATTTTGCATTCATCTGACAGAACCACCCTAGTTTCCTCTTGACACTCAAGCCAGCATCTTCTCCACTAGATCCGCAACACCCAAACTCTAAAAAATTCCACAAGTTACCTAGCCTCTCCTCCATAAATCAACCCATAACCTCTAATAGATTTAGATCCCCTGGTGAGGCAAGCGAGATCTCTACAATTAGACGAGGAAAGGGAAATAAATCCGACCCAAGGGCCGGTTGAAAGGCCCTGACCAACCTAGGAAATCCTCTGGAACCGATGAAAAGTTCAGTCGGTTGAGGTTCCATGAGTTGAGAGAGAAAAGGAGTTTCGAAGAGATCTTTTTTTTTTCCGTGCTTTTAGCTTCTTTATATTAGTCATATTGATCATCAAATTAACCAAATTCTATGTAGCAGGCAAAGTACTACAAAGAATATTTGATATCTTTTTATATATCTTCCTAATAGATGAGTCACAAGCCAAAGTAACTTTGGAATGATACAAGTATCTCGTGTTGAAATCTCTCATAGAATTGTTTTCAGGGCTTTCCATGAAAAGTGTACTTTTCTTGGTTTGGTGGGTTTACGAGTCAGAAACCCACCAAGACAACAAAGACAACAGTCCTTGAATTTTGTTCTTTCGAGTTATTTTTTCCTTTTCTTTTTAAACAAATAAAATTGGACAAGTAGAGTACTATGCCCAATAATGATATTGTCATTTACCCAACAAAGAAAGGATGTTTATCTTTATCCTATGGACAGATGCTGCATTTGTTGAGATTTTCCAATTCAGGAAATTGTAATAAAGACCATAAAAATTAGATTTAACAAAGAATCTCAGAAACCAAATAATTAAGACAGAAATTAATCAGAGAGCTAGTGATGTTTGAGTGAAGATCTGATACATCAATCATGATTGTTGAGTACTAGAATTTACATATATGGATCACCAAAGGCGAAATGTAAGTATTATGTTGTGCTTGCGCATATATGCATAATATTTTACACCGAAAACTCCACCCATATTTTACACGACAGAGATTTTTCTAAGCAAAAAGCAAAGCCCAAATAAGCAACAAAAAAAGAAGAAGCAAGAAACCAATTCGGAGCCGCCAAAACATGTGCTTCTCGCATTGCATGAAGCACACTTGTATGTCCTTCTCCAACTCTACCCTCCACTTGTCACTCCCACAAAACCAACATACACAAAGATTAACCACAATTTATTAATAGCTAATTAAGACGCATTGGAACTAATCCAAGAGTCAGTTCCAACCCAACCTCTCCATCATAATCTCCGCCAGCCCCATTTCCTTCCGGACTCGGGCACAAGTCATCCGGGTCAGGAAAGTTACAAAATTCAGCCATATGTGACCCGGTTGCAAACTCAGTGAGCGAGCCAGGATGGGTTTTGGTCCTGTTCATGGATCTCTTGAACCTGTTCCGGGTTGTAACTTTGTTACGAGAAGCCCCCGAGTTCGAGTCCCTGAACACGTGGCGTATGTCGCCGGATTTGTTAGGAGGGCTGGGGATAAGGTTTAGCGCATCCGCATCAAGTCCGGCGATGGGCGACCCTGCAAGCACTGCATCAACGGCTGCTTGGCATTGGGCCCAGCTCCCGGACGACATCAAACCCACCGACCCAAATGTCGGATTCACAATCCGTCCACAAGCCTCGTACAAAAGTGACTTGAAAATAGCTGATCAAAAAACACACATAACTTCAGTGGTGGAAATGATACTTTTTGACACAAGGATAGTCTAAATTACTTTAATAGAAAGGGAAATCGAACTTGGGTGCAAGCGGCGGCGTTACTGCCCTAACAAACCGGCCTAACCCACATATGCTGCAGAATGAAATACTTAACTTCTAGAAAATAAAAAAATTAAGGTTATTAATTTAAAAATAGGGTTACCAGGGCGGAGGTGTTGGGAGCCGGCATTGATGAGGTTGAGAAGGCCAGCGCGGCCATAGAATTTGGCAAGAAAAAGAGTGGCGTTGGCTTGAGAATCAGGGGATTTGATCCACTCAATGCTGGGCCTGATTGAGCATTTCTCACTGCACCCTTTGCGAAGCACCCTGCACCCATTGCAGCTCATCCTCATTCTTTCTTCCTTAATTAACACTACAGTAGACTCTCTATCTATCTCTGTAGAAAGGTAACTGCAGCTTTAAACCGAGGTAGGTGTACGGAAAATACAGAAGGGTGTGTATTTAACAGCAGAGTTGGTGAGGGCATTGTGGGAATTATGGGTTATGCGCAGTGGTTTCTTTTGAGTGTGGGATGGAAAACCAGTGGTTTCCTTTCCTACTGCTTTTATTCCAGTTTAGGTGAAAAAGCGTTCAGGGAAGAGTGGAAAATCATCCGCCTGTTTTGTGCTTTCTACTTTTACCATCACCCTGCATGCAGACTTTTATTACGAACCTGCCATATTCCTAGTATTATTATTTATTTATATATAACAACTGGCTGGTGCGCTTTATTCTCCGCAAAAAATAATAATAATAATAGTCTACTTTATGTTTTCTTTTCTATGCAATATATTATTTTTTATGCTATACTATCTGGCTCGTAAAGGAGAAATAGGGATTGGATTCCAGGACATACATGATTAGTAATATAAGTGAAAATAATTAGATTTTTAGGACTAAATTTATGAAATATAGCACTTACAATAATGTTTTTTGTTTTTTAGTTAAAATTTAGTTAAAAATATATATAAGTTATTTTAGGAGTTCTTTATAAAATTTTAACTCCAATCATACTTTTTAATTTCGTAAATGCTACAACTTTTTTTTTATTGGTCCATTTCTATTATAAAAAAATAAAAATAAAAAACAGTTAACATTAGTTAAAGGTTTAAAATACTCATAAAATAAAGCAACATTAAATTATAGGGAGTCACTATGAGTCTTTTCTCTCTCCTCATATTTAGTAGCTCTTAGAAGTCTCCCTATTTTAGGAGGTGAATAGGGAACATGGTTGGAGTTGTATTTTTATAATTCCTCCCTAAAATTTGTTTAAAGAGTTAGTTTAGGTAGCCCATTGTGGATGCTCTTAATCAAGCACGATAAACATCCCTTTTAACCACCTAAATTTATTGTGGTATGGTAGAGCGAACATTCTTTTTCTTTATTTATATTTTTTTGGTACACTATTTTTCCTTCATTATTGGGTTTTTTTTTTTTTTTGGTTGAAACGAAACGATAAAAAAAAAATTGATACAACACGAGAACTTCCCAGGAAGTCACTCATTCTGGTACTACTCTCGCCAAACTCGTTTAATTTTAGAATTCGAATAGAATCCAGTGCATGCGAGTTGGTATCATCGCATCCCGGCATTATTTTATTATCCCATTGAATACGCACCAGTGTAATTTTGGTGGTAACAGAAGGTTAAAATGTTTGCAGTCAAAGAACAAGACAACAGTGCATAGGAAAAGTGGAAGGATGCAAGTTATTGTAAATGTTTTTGGGGAGAAATAGAAGGAACAAGAGGTAAGTGACACGTGCATTAAAAATGGCACGTGACACGCACGAGCTCCGAATCTGAAAGTTACAGCGTGCGAGCTTACTGGCGCATACGGCATGTTGGTAATTGGGAATTGGGCTACGCAGAAGTAAAGAAGCTCAGATACTCTCCTGGTTGTCAGGAGTCCGTAACCAAAGCAAACAAGTTTGGCGTACGGATGCCCAGTTTTGTTTCCCGGGCTGGTTACTGTGGGCGGCCCAATGTTTGGGCCAATGGTTTTTTTTTTTTATTATTTAAAATTTATGAAATAAAAAGGAACAAGATCCCAAAAAGAAACGACAACTAACTAATACAAATCAAGCGAGGCCTATAATTTTATTTTGAGCATTCATGCATATCTTGTACTATCTTGGACTTATTTCTCTATCACCACCATTATTGCTTCCATCATTTTATTAATTACCTACCGAATAATGCTTCTCTCCTTACCCATAAGAATGAATTCTTTCTCACCTATTGATGTGGCAGAGTCACAATTTGACATGTGTCTCTCTTGTTAAAAATAATTAATGAAAATAAATGCACCTTTGAGAATTATAAAAAATAAAAAATAAAAAGTTATTTCGTGATTAAACCACATGAGTAGGTAAGGATGAATTCCTCTTTATGGGCAAAGAAGGAGGCATTATCCTTATCTACCTAAATTACTCAAATGAATCAATTTATGTCCTCTTCAAAGTTACGTGAAAATTTCTTGTTTTACTACAAGTGTACATAATTAATGTCCTAATTTTACATTGATGACGCGGGTGCAGTTTTTTTGGTAAATCTAAGCACGCGACAAAATAAAAATATGGGCTGAGTTCATAAGTCCTATGCGAATCCAGCATTTAAGCCCGTACAGTTTATGAGCTGTTTACGAGATTGGGCTATTTTCATTTCATTTATAGGATGCTCTCCTCCTAGCCTGGCGAAGCTTTAACTTTAGCCCAACATCAGTTCAGGCCCAGCCCAACAGCAGAATACTAGCAAAATATATGAGCTGTAAATCTGTTTTGGAAGGTTAGATAGATTTAGCTATTCAAACATCCAACCAGCCATTCGAATCTTACTTGTTTTGTATATATAATGCTGAGTTTCCTGACAAGATATTTAAGTAGAAACCAAATTGGTGAATTATTGTTGGACGGCAACGTGGTTAAGCCAATCCCCCCCCTTAGGCTGGCTGGCTGGCCCAGCTTACCACCCCCGCCCATGTGCATTTTTCGTACATACCAATTAGGACATACATGGATCACCAAATCCTATCGCTCTTATTGCTATTGTTATTGCTAGTGGCGCTCACCTAGTCTAGGAAATGAAAGTGCCTTTTTAAATCTTAGCTTTGTTTAGCTCAACCATTCAAACTTTAAGTTATCATTGTATGATAAGGAGATCATCTTTAGATATCAACTTGTGTATCATATTTCTAATAGAGATAGAGCTCACTAATACAATGGGTCTCACCCTCTATTAAAAAAATAGTACACAAGTTGGTATCTAAAGATGATCTTCTTAATATTTTCCTTGAGAATACCTACGGGAGAGAGAAAAAGAATTCTAACTTAAACTCACAATCCTAATTAACTAATCTAACTCATGTATGCAACTGCAACAAACCATGATAATGAAAGGTTTTATTAAAGACTCATTTTGACTTGGGTTGGTATATGATTTTGGGCCCAAGAAAAACAAAACACGAAAGCATAAAGGGGGAAATGGATGCATCGATGAGCTAAATTGGCATTGATGAACGAATTATGATGAGGGAGGAAGGAAGGGTGAATTAGATTCCACATCCAAAAAGCTAGCAGACAAAATAACCCGCCTTACGAATCAAAAACCAAACCTACCCGATGGCTTGGCTACCCATCTTCGCCGCATAATACGTGGCGTTTCTCGCATTGGTTTCTCTGCCTCTGCCTCTCTGCCTCTCCTTATAGACACCCAAAAATACCAGAATACGAGACAAGATTTACATTTGTTTTGCCAACTTTTAGGTCCATATGCAAACAACATGCACTATAAAATCGAAGAATTTCAATTAATATCATCAAATCAAGTCAAATTTATTTACCCATAAGTATGTTTACTACTCATATTTTACTCGAACAATAGAACAGGGGGCTATGCCCATTGCCATGTCTATTTACACCTCTGTTTTTTCTCTGCGCACCACCACTCGATGGCAAACTTTGTGACCTTTGTCTGCATGCACTTCTCGTACAACCAGACAAAAACCCTTTTGCAAGAAAATCACAAAGCCGAATATCACAAACTTTCTGTATGACGCTACTTTACAAAGGCTAGAGTCCATCCAGCATTCAACCCACAAGAGTACCTTTTTAACAGTTTAATGATGATATCTCTGTTTTATGTATATTTGGATGAATCCCACGTTTTATAAATCCCACTCATGCATCACAGATTCACAGATTAAACAACAACACACTAATCTCCATAAATAAATATATATATATATATATATATATATATATCTGTCTCATTTCAAATTGAAAACACTTTCTGAAAAAGCTACAAAGTTGAAAAGCACTTGCTGGGTTTTTTTTAGTTTAATTTAATTATGCCCTGTTTCATTGTTAAAGACTAATGGAAGAGTCAACGGCTCATGGCCTTAAAAGCGTAGCCAGGTCCAGCAATTATTCAGACAATTTGACTATCAATGTTACACGATAGTAGAAAGGCATCGAATCAAATATTATATAATGGGGACGGTGTAAAATTTAAGATTTATTGGTTAAACTTACTTTAAGCTTTCTGAAAGAGGAGAGGACAGTCATGGAAGATTCAAATTTTTTTAACCAGTTAAAGAAATGGGACAGGAACGAAATCCTATAAATATAATCAGGGCAAAACTTACCACATACGCCAAAGACAGAGACTATAATTTTATGATATATCATCAAAAAGGGCAAACAAACCATAGACTGATTGCTTACTGCATCATTCAATAATGGCAGAATAATACTGAGATTAAGAAAGCTTTCACCAAAACAGGAGAATTCACTTTTGTTCATTCACGCAAGGAAGATGCCACACTAGTAGCAAACATTCCTTGCAAAAGTTGAGAAAAAAAGGAAAAAAAAAAGGTGTTTGTATTGTTGCAGTGGGAAAGCAAGAATCTGTGTGTGTAAATTTGCAAATTTTCTGCCACACTCTTCCTCATATGATATTCGATCTTCTGATCCCAAAAGCAAAAGCTAAAAAACGAAAGAGAGGATCTTGAAAAGTTGTAGATACGGAGATTCTAGCTATAGCAGGTAGTACAAAATATAAGCTGGTCACTGCAAAACCAAATTTCTCAACTTCTCTCTGTACACTGCACATCATGATTCATGATCATTATCCATTTCTGGATCCTCCACAAATCTAAAGAGATTAATTAAACTAGGATTAATTATAGGATAACAACCAAAATACCCCCGGTTTTCCCACTTCATGAATTACAGAAGCAAGAAAAAGGCCATCAAAATTCCACAGACATAATGAGAAAAACGTGGGTATTTTGGTTATAATTCAACAAAATTTCCCAAGAAAAGAAGAGAGAAAATGAATAATTTTACTAGTTGTGGAGTTGATCTGGGCAACTGGGCACTCTTCGTTTGCTGTCTTCATACCCTTGCTCTGTTTTGTTGAAGTTAGAAGCTCTGACACTGCCACCGAAGTACTTATGGAACAGGGCCTCTCTGCTTCTGTTGCTCTTGCTCTGCATCGTGTTGCTGCTCTCTGCCTCCCCCTTTGATAACGCATTTGTGTGTCCTGGGGAAACCCGTATTGCGCCTGCTTTGCAGTCACAGCAGACCCAAATCTGTAACACAGAAATGACCAAAATCACCACCAGAGAAGAGTGCAAAAGCCTCCAGCCGCCGGCGATAGACATAACCGGAATACCCAGCTACATAAATTAAGCTCTGCCTCTGCCCTTGCCTCTTTCTTCAAATCACCAACCCACTATCTTTTCTAAAGAGAATTTGATGAGCTGTTCGTGTTGACTGTTGACAATATCAAGTTTTGAGTTTTATCTCTCTCTCTCTCTCTCTCTCTCTCCCTCTCTCTATCTATCTGCCTGTCTCTCGAGGCTATGACTTATGAGCAACGGATTGACGGCTATTCTATGTATAAGAGAGAGAGGAAGAAAGAGAGAGAGAGATGGAGCCTCATATGCCCCCGCACTGGTCCACGTGAAGAGAAAATAGCAGCAGTCTATGTCTAATGCTATCTGTATTTTAATCTAACTATAGTATACTCTGTTTTTTATTTATTTAAAAAAAAACAAATGGGTGTTTGAATAAATAAACTAATGTGTAAAAGAAAGTAACAGCAAATTTTGTAGGTGAAGCATATACGTCTATGATTAGCAATGCATTACGTTAGAAATCTGCATGTCGGTGACGCTGTAAGAGTCAAAATTATAAAATGAAAAGATAAAAATAAAACAAAAGGGCACACGCGCCTTTATGAGGGGTCTTAGGTGGGCTTGCGAGCCAAAGGGACCACACACTGTGACTGAAGCATGCTAATGCTAGAGACTTTGAGAGCGAGAGGCGCCATGACATTAACGGTGAATTACACTCTCCTATTAATATTATATACATATATATTTAGTTACCTACTGCAAATAAATATATAAGTATTTTAGGTATTTATGGGTTGGAATTTGAATAAAGAAAGAAATAGTATTTATGATGAGAATGAGTCATTCTGAGAGAGAAACATGGGACTGCCGAGGAGGAGAAGAAGGGCCGGGAATCCCGCCACGGTGTTGGACTGGAGACATTTGTGTAGAGAGTCGTACGTTAATAAGGAAAGGAAACGTGTCTCAGTGGCTCCCGTACATCTTAATTAACCTCTCTTAATGAATTATATATAATTAATTAGTTGTCAAATTTGATGCAATCTTGTGAGCTCCTTGAATGAAGACCCAATTCTCCTCCCTCCCCCCTCGCAAATATTGTGGCATCTGATGATATTCATACATATTGGATTTGGATGATGTTGTAGATTTTATTCTGGCATGGCATGGCAATGGCAATGGCAATGGCATATATGATGTAGTTGTGTGATGTTTTTGTTGGTGGGTGACCTGAGTATTTTTTTTGCAAATAAGGGGGACAATTAAAGTTAAGTCAACTGGGTTGTTTCATGTCTTGGTGTGTATTAGGTGAGCTTAATGGGCATGGAAGGGACACAGCTTATGGTTTAGCTCCAAATCTGATTGACAAAACTCCAAAAGAATATGTTAAACTCAGCTAACAGTGGAACAAATAGACTCAAACCTACTCAAAGCACAGGCCACCTTATCTAAATAAATCATGGCACTCTGATGTTTGACATGTGTTCATGATTATATATGTATAGCAACTGATCATTCACTTGGTAGTGATGACCAAAATCAATGGGGTCCCTTGGAAAAATAAAAACAAGGAATTGGTTTAACAAAAATACAAGTTGCATACTGTTTGAGAAAATTGGTGAAGAAGGACCCATGAAGACACACAGAATGCCTAACCACCAAGTCCAAGTTGTGCACGTTAGGACATGCATGACTCACTCAATTATTAAACCAAACTTAATCAAACACTTCTCTCTTATCTATAATGCACTCCAAAAACTGATATCCTTGGGGTTAATAAGGGTGGTAAGAAATATTTTCTTACCCAGAAAGGGGAAAATGTCAAAAAAAGAGAGAGTCCAAATCAGTGTTCTTTGCTGAATTTATACAAAAGGCACGACTGGTCAGGAATTGTCACGTCACGTCCATGTTAAACTCCTGACGGAACTTGAGAAAGTAACATTTAACTTTTGAAAGGTACTTGGTACTGTAAATTCGAATTATTAATCCTGGACAGGTAAAATTTGCAGGCCGTATTTGTAAATTTGTGTATGTTTGTTGAAGAAGAGGAGCGTGAGGTACAATGTTTTGACCATGGGAAGGGAAGGGAAGTCACACGAGACTAGCTAGTGAATCAAATCAGAGTTTGAATAATCTGGGGTGGTCTTTGCTTGATCCTCTCTCTCCTCCTAGAAAGAAATGGGTTAACAAAAGTGGGTTTTGTTTTGTGGCTGAAAAAAGATAAAAAGGAACCAAAACCCAGCCTATCTGAAATCTGACTCCCACCCCCACCCCCTGCAGCCAATAAAGTTGACAACTTTTAGCTTCTGCTTGGACTTTGTCCTCCTCTTGTCTTGCCCAACCCTTTACTCTTCCATTTTGCCATTTTCTACTCCTACCAGCCTTACTTCTCTTACCCGTCTTTTATTACATTTGCCATTTTCTTCTTGGCCTCAGTCACCTACTAGCTAGCACTACTATTTAATTCCCCTATCTCTCTCTCTCTCTCTCTCTCTCTCTCAAACATTGAATGCCACCTGATGCCCTTTTTCGTATTTGATCATAGAGCAGTTAATTATTCATAGCAACTCCCAAAGATATTTTATACATCAATCAAACACTGTAAATTTCGATTGAAGGTACAACTCCAACAACATATGAATATTAAAATCTAATGACATGCACAGAATTGTCCTAAAATGATAGTTGTAACCAACTCAGTATTATCTAGTAGTGACTGAATGGTGTGTGGTTAGGCAGGCTAGCATGTATTTTGCCGACCAGTTTCTGGTCAAGAATTAGTCGGGCTGAGTTTCAGGGATTTTGGGTCACCAGAGGTTCATGAAAGCCATGGCCCTCGTTGAAGTGATGATGAGCTCATATTTGCAAGTCCATTTCTCAAATGGTCAATCCATCCATGCATCTATTACTATACACAATATTATATGCCCTTCCATTCTCATTCCAATCTTTTTAGTAAAATAGTTTGATCTAAAAATTAAAAACAAAGTAAAATAGCCAATATAAAGTTGAATTTCAAAGTGAGTTGTCAACCACCAAAACTTCTAATTCTGCATCTTGCCTTTGCAAGCAGCATTCATACAGGTACTTATATATCTCTTTAGACAAAACCAATGTAATGATACACTCTTAAATATGCCATCACATAGGCATCCCATACATAACACCAAGATGCAAAAACCTGGAACCTATCTGGTCTCATTAGTGGATCCTATGCATACCCAGCCATCCCAACAGTTGAGCTCGAATGATTTGCTTTATGAGCTGCCTGAGTTGTAGTTGCCTTGGTGAAGTACATGTAGTAATATACGTTGAGAATCATAGTCACAACCACAAATACCGCTCCAGAAATGAAAACACCTTTTCGTAAAGCTTCACAGGAGAAGTTCTGAGCATATATCATTCCCCGGTACTTAGTGTGATAGGCATTTTTTGTAGCACCAGCAATTAGACAAGCTTCCGCCACCAGAAAAGTTGTCCTGAAGATACATAAAATGCAGCAAATTTTAAAGATGAACTTGCCAGTTAGCTGAATAAGATCTTCAATCAAAGCGGAGGCCCTATATCATATTCTATGATTACATGTGATAAGTCGTCTACACCTGGTGCAGCAGCATACCAGGATTTGCAACAGGTTGACAATAGGGAAAAGGTTAGCAAATTTTTCTAAGAAAACAAAACAAAAGAAAAGGCCACAAATGTAGATACCAAAAATACAATTTGTAAATCTAATCATAAAGCTCAGAGCAAAATATGATGCGTAATCAATTGGATCTTAGCAGAATATGGGCAAGTTAACACAATGAAGGGGTTGATGTTAAAATGTTGCCCTGTTTAAGATGGGGATCCTCAAGGCACATTGGATGCTCACCATGATGAAACAAAATATATAATAGACCAAGCTCGATTCCCACCAGGGGCCAAGGGTCTCCCAAAACACATGCACTTTGTGATACCCATGAGGAGTGATTCGCCTGAGAGAAGAAACAAGAAACCACCTACTCCATAACCAGTCGCAACATCTGAATTATACACACAGTAAGTTTCATTCGTTCGATCATTTTTCTCTATTCGGCCCTGCCAGGAAATAAAGTTTCTTTATAAATTAATGGTACAAAAATTGATCATATGCACCAAAATTCAACCCAATAATCCAAAATGTCAATAAGTGACTAAGAGAGTAAGCAAACATTAAATGGATAGAAATTGAAGTATCATGCTACTGATAAAGCATATCTGCACGTATATATTTTAGTAACGAAGTGGAGCTAAACCATCTCTATTTCCATTTTAGTAACGAGCATTCCACTACTTTTTTTCTCCTTAAGTTATTGCGAAACAAAATAAGAGACCTGTCACTAGAACCTGGTCTCTTCCAATAAAATTTGAATGGTTTGATCAATCATAGACGAAAACTGATTAATTAAGTGGTACCAAGCATATTGTAGTCCCATTCCCCATGTGGTTTTACCATTGCAAGGCTTCTGACATTGCTAGACGATGAAGATAAATCATACTTAATGAATGAATCCTTATGCAATTGGCACGTATCCCTACTTCAACAAGAATCAAGCCTCAAAATACTAAAGACAGCAAACTTTTAAACTCAGTTCTTTGATATGAACTTCTCTATTTCGCAAATTTTGCTTCCCAGAGAGAGACCACTATTTTAATGTTTAAATAGTCATCCCAGAAACACAATTATACAGTCTCAAAAAAACTAATCCAACAGACACATGAATTGGCTCTTCTTATATGCCTACATGAAAATGTATAATTCTTCATAAACAACTTCGTCCCCTAAAAGTAAAGAAATGCAGTGAGTGTTAGAAAAGGAGAAAAAAATCCCAACAACCAAGAAATCACAGTACATAACTGTGCAGAAAAGAGAATGTTCTAACAGGATAAGAAGTATTCTAACAACAGGGAGTTATGGAAATCTTCTGTGGATAACCCCTGCCTCTCGTTTATGTCCAATTTAATGGGAGATGATAGATCACTTAATGGTTTAAATTTGTGACGTATAGAGATTAAGCAACCATATACAGAGCTAATGAGGGCCATGAATCAAAATTAATTAAGGCTGATGAAGCAAGTTTTAGAGCTACATACTCATTTATGGCCAGAAACTTTACACTATTTCAAATATGGATATGTGACAAGAATGAGCTAGGAACCTCTTTAGTAAAAGTCTCATAAAATCATCTCTGGCATGCTACAAGATCTTAGATTGGCAATGACAACAATTTAATCTTGAAGTGGACAAGAACCCAACAACAGGCATTACAAAGCAACATTCTTGATTCTTGTGGTAGCAATTCCGTATTAAATAAGAAACTCTATCGCCTGTTCATCAACAAAGATATAAAAAGAACCATCAAAACTTCCTGTTCTTTATTGCGCTGTTTTGGTAATTGAGTGAAACTCAGCATCCTTGTTTGTGCATAGTATAAGCAAGAAAAACCCCAAACCCGGAAAACACAATCCAATAAAACTCATCTTCCAGCAACAAACCTAACTCCTTTTTTTTTTTTTTTCTTTTTTTTTAAAAGCAACAAACCTAACTCAAAAATTGTGAACAACCCCACCTTCAAATTGCACTGATTACCAAACACATACACATAAACATCCTAAAAAACCCTAACCTTTTACAAACCACAATCAGAACAAAACATCACACACAGAACACCGAATCATGAAATTTAGGCACTAAAACAGTGATCAAGATACAGACCAAAGACTGGAGAATGCCACTACTTCAATTGGAGTTGTAAACATTTGGAAAAGGAGAGGAGAGAGATAATGAACAAGGAAAAGAGGGCTTACCACACTTCTTTGTCTCTCAGCAGCAATGGCGAACCCAAAGGCCACTAAGCTCAGAACAATTACCAGAAGGTGCACCAAAGTTGAGCCCTTTCCTTCTCCCATGTCTCCCTCTGTCGTCCTCCCAAGACTTGCCTAGATGCTCTGCCTCTGTGGCCTCTCTCTGTACCAAAGAACGAAAACGAGTGACACTGAGAGCGAGCAAAAGTGACAACTTTACCAACTTACTCTGTACGCTGTATGAGTTGCAAAGCACTGGAAGCTGTTTTTCCTTTTGCAAAGGGAAGGCTCTTTCGACCCACGCGACTGCTACAAAGCGTTACCAACACCTTGATTGGTGGTCAAAGAGTCAAACTACACAATTACCTCTGCTGCTGCTTTGGCTCCGGGAAAGTGTTTCTCACGTTGGAAAAGAGTCGTGGGTCATGCAATTGCCATCAAAATACGAGGAGGCGGGTTTATGTTTAAGGCACCTTGTTCTTTTTTTTGGTCGAAATTAAGGCACCTTCTAAAGCTAGCAAAAAGAAACACACTTTTACCAAAAAAAGAAAACACTTGAAATTACAACTCTAAACTAAACTAGGTTTTCTTATGTAGCCATGGCATCCTATGAAACATAAATTATGATGTTGCCTAACTTTTAATAAATAATCAAACATAAAATAAAACAGGAAACATGTTATACTTCTTTGCCAAAAATGATTTAGCTCAAAAGTTTGGGTGAAATTTTACTTCATACATTATACGTACCCTCTTTTTTTTTTCTTTTTTTTTTTCCAATTTTTACTAAGAGAAGTTTCACTGTAGGAGCCCGATAAAAGGCCCCTTAGACCTTCCAAAGTGGTTCCAGTGGAGACATCCAATTCGAACAAGAGCTGGGCTCCATCAAGTTCAGGCAAGATTAGCCCGAGATGCTGCGTGAGAGCGCTGATTTTAATAAATAAATATTTTTATAAAAAATAAAAAAATGAAAAAAAATTCTGAAAAATCACCAAAAATTCAGAATTTGAAGCACACAAAAAATTGTTAGAGTGGTTACTATTCACATGAGCCGTAACTATCCTTATTTGCCCTTATCCTTTGTCATGGCATCGAAATTTCTCTAAGTTAAAATCTTGGATAATAAAGCTATAATTATTCATGTGGGGCCCGCTACAGTAAAGCATTTATTAAAATAACTATTTGAAGCAGACCTGTCCAATCACCATAACTTGTTTTGTAGTCACAGCACAGTCACAGACTCACAACCAGACAAGCATCTGAATTTCAAGGAGGACATGGGATGAATGTTGGAAGATACGGTCGCCTTTCTTTAAGATTTTGCAAGCATACCCTTCAACCTTAACTTATTTCCTTTTCGCGGGTGTCTGAATTTTGGTCTTTTATCTACGTGCTTATTTAGAATTATACAAAAGCCCAACTTAAAAATAATAATAATAAAAAACCTAGTTATATTATCAAGAAGCCCAAACGGGTCGAATTTTGTAACACAAGGAAAGCCCAATTGTGCAGTAAGACCCACATGATATGAGTCCATTTCCTTTTAAATTCGAACAAAAACCCAATTGTGCCAGGTGTCTCAAGGGGTCCAACATCTTCTAACATAGGATGTGAAAGATTGGTTAATTTGATGAAATATCTTGACCCAAAAACAATATCGAAAGAAGTTACTGTTGTTCCTGTCAAACCCCCAAGTTTTGAAAAACGCAAAGATTAGGAGTAAATAAAAGAAAAAAAATCTAAGGCTCACAGAAAACCAGAGAGAAAAAATCAAGGGCTCAGAAAAAAACTTACACACATCATACAAATAATTAAAGTCGTGATTCCGATAAGATATGGGTGCATGCCACCTGTCATAACCTACGGAGTGCAATAACGATAAGGCGTTAGATTTCCAAATTTTGAGTCTGGATGAAATTGACACCACTAGATTTTTTGAGTATGGGGGTTTGGAGTGGTAAAGTAACATAGGCAATTTAGCAGTGACATTATTTCCTATATATACACACACGACGAACAAACATGATCAAGCCTTCATATATCAAACAAGAAACAGAGGAAAATGGCTTCCTCCATGGTTTCATCAGCAGCTGTAGTTCACCGGACTAGCTCCCCTGCTCAGGCCAGCATGGTTGCGCCCTTCACTGGGCTCAAATCAGCCTCTGCTTTCCCTGTCACCCGCAAGGCCAACAATGATATTACCTCTATCTCCAGCAATGGTGGAAGAGTTCAGTGCATGCGAGTACGTACGCTAGTTCAATTTTTTTTTAGTTTTGGGTTTTTATATTTTCTAAACAGATCATCAAGTTTAAGCTGGAAAGAAAGAAAGAAAGAAAAATAACATTATATTATATTTATTTATGCAGGTGTGGCCTCCAATTGGATTGAAGAAGTTCGAGACTCTCTCTTACCTGCCTCCCCTATCTGCCGAGTCATTGGCCAAGGAAGTAGATTATCTTCTCCGCAACAACTGGGTTCCCACCTTGGAATTTGAGTTGGGGGTAATTAATTAATCTCTAATCTTACTACTATATACCTAATTTTGTTTTCTTAATTAATACGTACAGTTTTTTCTAAACTGGGTTCCCAAACTACACTCAACATTAAACCTAATCTTACTCTCTCTCTCTCTCTCTCTCTCTCTCTCTCTTTTTTTTCTTTTTTGTATTTTTTTAATCACAGCTACTAGTCTAAATTTCCAAATATTATCTTTAAACCTGATTTTAAGGAAGGGCAAATTTGTAATGAACTGGTAAAATTGTTGGGGTATGTAACATGAAGCATGACACATACATAAACAAGTAACACAGCTGCCTGCAGGCAGGGCATGTCCAAAAACACAAAAACATGTTCATGTAATGATTGAGGTTGTTGATGAAATTGAAAGAGCTGACAATGACATGACATTGTTTTATAAGTTTGATGGATGTGTGTAATGCAGAACCCTTTCGTTCACCGTGAGAACGGCAATTCCCCAGGGTACTATGATGGCCGTTACTGGACAATGTGGAAGCTTCCCTTGTTCGGTTGCACTGATTCTTCTCAGGTGTTGAAGGAGCTCGACGAGGCCAGTACCACTTACCCCAATTCATTCATCAGGATCATCGGATTCGACAACATCCGCCAAACACAGTGCGTTAGTTTCATCGCTTACAAGCCCCCTAGTTTCTAAGTTTTGAGGCTACCCTAGCTATCCGGCTTTACTTCAATTTCACTTTCAATTCGTTTTGTTGCTTCCCTTTTTTTCCCTTTTAGTTTTTACTCTGTAATTTCTCTTCTTGTAAACCTCCGTTTATTCTGTGAATTGATTTAGATGTGAACAGAGATGTGTTGATCAACCTTACTTATGATACACATGCCATGTTAATTTCTGATTTCAAGTTTTCGAATTGAATCAATCAATTTCGTTTCAGACTTGGCTGCTATATATATTATGATCAAACACGTATTTGCATGGTCTGCAACACAAAGATTACAATTGGATGGCCTGTGTAAAGCCAAGTCGGAACGAAAATGACTAATTTCTTATACAAAAAGCTGAACAAGATAAATACAAATCTCTCTGTCTTTCTCTCACGGATTCGGTACCTATTTGGTGGTTCTTAACCCCCAAATGTCATCATCCCAAATCACATCACTGAACAAGCCATAATGAGCTTCGCCCATGAACTCCACATCCCAAAATGGCATCCAAATTGAACCCCATGACATGTGCTCATCCACCACAGCACCACTCAAACAACCCCAGTAA
Source organism: Prunus dulcis (assembly GCF_902201215.1). Lineage (NCBI taxonomy): Eukaryota > Viridiplantae > Streptophyta > Magnoliopsida > Rosales > Rosaceae > Prunus > Prunus dulcis. Next base: position 26,839,215 of record NC_047650.1, read on the forward strand.
TTCTCCTCCCCGGCCATCAAATTCTCAGCGGCCACCAAACCCAACTGATGATTTCCACCGTCGATCCTCACATCTTCTTTCCCTGCAGCCTTGTCAATCGTTTTCTTAGCCTTCTTGCTTGCCATTGTCATTGTTGTTGTTGTTGCTGTTGTACCCTCAAACCTTGATCCTTGATCCATGGTGGCACCACCAACATCCACACGTCTTTGCCTCTTCATTTCTCTTGGTGTGCAATTGACTGATCTTCAATTCTCTCAGAAAAACAGAGCTGGGTTGTTCATATATATATATATATATATATATATAATATAAGCAGAGAGCTAAACGAAAAAATATACCTAAGCTTCGTGAAGGAGACCGCAAGAAGATACTGATGGTGGTGGTACTTATATAAGGTTGGGAAGAGACGGTTGTTTAGGAATTTGGACTGCTTTTTCATAATACGAGGCTTAAGAGCAGAGCAGCTGTGATTTTTTCTCTCTTTTTCTTTTGTGGAACCGTGTTCACGTGCCTCTGCCCTGTCTTTTCCGAAGCACACCCTAGGAGCTACCAAAAGGCCAAGTTGTGGTTTTAATCGCTTTCTCTTACCTCACATCCAAAGGGCAACTGGGCAGCAACTAAATTGACACGAAGGCAGTTTGGTTTTGTTTGGTTATTTGTATGGGGCCATCTTTTTCTGTATTTTACAATATTATAGCATCTTCTTCAAATTCCAAGTTTAGAAAATATAAATAACAATAGGTATTTCAGAAGATTTTTTCTGATATTTTTCTTTTAATTTGGGCAGTCAGTCAGTGATCCTCTGTAAATTTCACGGTTCCCAGAAATTTGTTTAAGATTATATGGTGGAAGGAAGGCCCGTGGAATAAAAGATGCTTGTGTTAGCAACCAAAAAGCTACACACAACAGATGCATGTTGGCAGCAAAGGGAAACAAAAAAGCTCCACTTGTGTGTTGTAAATAGACAGGTTAGGAGTTGGATGGATGGTAGCTGACCGACTGGTCCCCTGGCTTGGCTTGGCCTAACCAAAGGCTGCAAGTTGAATTGAAGTAACACACACACTTGGACTTGGGCTAAAGTCTGGTCTTTCTATTTATTTATGATTTATGGATTTATGATTTATGACAATATGACAATATGACAATGAAAGAAAACAATCTCATCCTCTTGCATCTTAAATAGTGGCAGCATGCGTGTACTTATCCTTCAACATGGATGGATGGCTGTGTCTCTGTTTCTTCTTTAGCCGACTCATTTTTTATTTATTTATTTATTTTTCTTATGATTGCTAATCAAAGTTCAAACCCATAACTTGGAGTAGACTTTGGAATTTGAGTAAGCCAACTCTATCTACCTAAGGAGGATAGGGCAGTTGAGCAGTAATCAATTGTTGAGTTAACCATTGATGAAAGGGTTCCCTTGGTCTTTTCATCTTCATGTAGAGTTTAATATGCATAACTTTATTATATTGGTCCATTGATATTTTTCTATTGAGGGTTGAAACTGGATTGGATCTGAGGACAGATTCTCGGGTTTCCAACCAATTTGGTTGTTTCTTAGAGAACCCCGTTGGATATTTTATCTTCTTCAATGTCTTTCAGTCAATAGTAAAAGTTATCTGCAATCCCATACGATATCGGGGGAATAAAGAACAAACAAGCCAAAGCTTGATGCACATGTTACATTCAGGAATCAGGAACACACACAAAATTCAACTTATTTGTGAATATGAATCTTCAAAAATGTTTAAAAGATACCTCAATTTTGTTTGATTTGACTCGTCAAATTTTGATTATTTTATATTCGTCTGCCTGCTTTATAACTGGACATCACGTAGCTTATTGGGAAGCAGTGTGGGTTCCACTTTCACGGCCCAACCCCTTTCTTAAGCCAACAAGAAAGGAAAAACCCCCAAGTCAATTTCTTAAGCTCAAGTTCAACTAATGCCACAACATACCAACATGCTGCTTCTTGAAAATAGCCCAGCAAGAAAGAACAATGCTTTATTTTCAAAATTACCACCACTCTTCTTTCTTCCCAAGCAAAAGACGCTGCTCCAATCAAAGCCTCAATTGGCTTCAACAAGGCTTTGGAAAACCAGGTCCATTGACCCAAAAACAAAAACCAGGTCCACAGGTCCACTCTCCGCAGCTTCAGCCACAGGATAATAAAGGGGGGAGCTTGGCATATATAGATGCTCACCATTTCGAATAAAAGTGAGATCATACGATGAAAAGCCCTTTGAGGCTGCTTTTTAGAAAAGCAATTATGACCCATTCCAGTGATTCAAACGCAATCGTCCACAAACCAAAATGAAATCATACAGCCACTGAATCCTGAACAGGGATAAAAGCAGAAAAGCTTGCCAAAGCACAATGTGGCGTGATGCTTAGGCAAAGTGCGTGCATCACTCATCATGAACCTCTTCGGGTGTCAACAGATCAAGAATCAGAAAAAGCAAAGCAACCGATGGAAAGCAGAATATAACTATAACACAGATGGTATATTTACACTGTAAAGGGCTGTTCTCGGATCGACTCAACAGCAACTTTAATTTGTACAGATTCCCTTGATAAGCCGCTCACTGAAACTCAAAAACATCTAAATCGAAACAAAATGACATTTTTTCCACCATGGACTCCTTACTTTTTACAATACAAGAGGGGGGTGGTGGTAGATCAAAGACAGACTCTCTTCTCAACCTAATGGCCACCCGCTCATAAACTCTTTTAAACATGACCTACGGACCCCTTTAATTATTTGGTTAACATCACATTTACTTACATGACACCGACACATTTCATTTACATAAATCCCTCAAACATATCTACACAAGGCAGAAGGATCTACTTCCTTCACTCTCCGAGAATTTCAAAATTTCCTCTCAATGCTATCCAAGTATTGTGGTTGACTATAGCAAACTCAAGCTCAATCTTTCCTATGTACCTTCATTGATTGAATTGGGCATCTATGCCAGGGTAGGGATGCTGCAATTTCTCCTATCCCTATCCAGGCAATCAAACCCCTCGACCCTCACGGCTGGTTTGCTCCCAAAATTGGCCCGAACAAAGCCTCCTTTCCTTGTGGATGACGAAGGAGACGAGGATAGACCAGACGGGGCGGGTATTGGTGAGAGTGGGGTGAGTTTCTCATTCCCAAATCGAGCGTCCTGAATTAATGGGTTAGCTACTCTGCTGGGCGGCGACCCGCTATAAAATGGGTGCTGCGAGGCCATTTCTGTACACGAAAATTGTTCAACGCCGAAAGATCCCTTCACAAAATCCAATATGAACAAATTTCAGAAAACCATACCTATTGATTCTTTTCAAGGCACATAACTAACAATGAATTTCTGATTAGTATTCATAAACTTTCTCTAGAGTGATAGCAACTGCAATTGATTACGGCACCTATCTGACCTTAATTTTTCTATGATGATTATTTAATTGTAGATCCAGAACGTATATATAAAGGAGAGTACCTTTGTGAGGAGGTTGTCCAAAATATCAGACCCTGCCTTTGGATCACAGAGCTCCGCTTGGTGGCTGCAATTTAATTAATAAATAGTTAAAAGCCGAATAAGAGAATTTCACAACTTGAAACCCTAAACCTAAATAATAAAATAAGCAGAAATTTTAAAAAAAAATTGCAAACTTACCCAAATTGCCATCTGAAAGATCTGACGGGATCGTGAGGGCTGGCGTTTAGAAGGCCAAAACGGCGAGGTTTGGGACAAACGACGGAGTCTCTTGAATAAGTCCTCATGTCTTCGCAAGCTGAGAGGGCGTTGCCTTGCTGTATCGCACAGTGATTCATTTTTGCTCCTTGCTTTCGAAAGGACGACGTAAAACCTGGTCAACCAAGTAATCGACGAAATTAAAACTTGAAGGAGTTATATCTGTATAGATCTCACAAAAAACGTGCACAGTAGATGTCAACTGAACAGATCTGATCCGAAAGAGCCAGCCAATAAATCACACGAACAAGAAATTTCGTAAGTGAAAATGATTTAAACTTTGTTAAAAAAAATTTGAGGTCGCAGATCTAGAGAACTTGCATCTTTTACGAACATAACGAAGAGATTCGGAAGCACCAGATCCACATACAGAAAATTGAAATTACCCAAGCGTTTCATTGAACCTATAAGAAGCCGAGAATAAAATAAGAAGGAAAAAAAGAGCCAGGTGGTTAGTATTAAATACCTTAAGTCTGAGTGTGGTAGTTAGCTGCTTAACTCGTCGCTGTGTTGTTATTAACAGAGAATTGAGAAAGAATGGGAAGGGAAGGAAAATTGGGCGGAAGGAATTTGGTTTAGACAGGAAAGGAAGGGTAAAGGGCAGAAGGTTGACACGGAATGGTCTCCACCCAATTTATAGAGCCACTGGCGAAAAAGAGAAAGGTAAGCAAACAAAATAATAAAAGTTTTGAAGAGAGAGAAGAGATTTGGCAAATGGGCTTGGTGCAAACATAACAGGCTAACAGCACAGCGCAACTAGAGAGAGAAGTCAAGTCAAGGTGAGAGGCGTGTGGGCATACAGAGGCGGAGCCTTTAAAATGTACCAAAAATATACAAGTTAAAAAAGTATACAAATAAACTACAAGGTGATGCAGTTGTCAAACTATCATCTTTAGTTTGGCGATTTATTTGGTACTTCAATGGCAGGAGTTCAAAATTCATTGAAAGTATTTTCAATGGCAGGAGTTCAAAACTCATTGAAAGTATTTTGTGGCCAGGAACAAACCAAATCCTAAACAATGTCGAAACACGATTAGGCTTTAAATATCTTTTTTGCTGGTAAATCTGTAATATGTGCAATATTTTATTGCTTCATGTAGGAGGTGCCTGAGAAATACCAATTCCAACCCATCGAAACTATAAGGAAAATTACACTTGAAACCCCCTAGGCACCGTTTTTACAACTCAAACTTTCCACTTTCAAAGATTATGGAAACATCTTTAAAAGATAACAAGTATATTTTCCTCCGTTTGGAAAATCGAAAGGAGTTTTTTCCGTTCCTGCGGTTCAATTTTAAACTAACGTGAATTGATGAGTTTGGCAATAAATTGCTTAAATGGCCATGTGCTTCAATCGAACCTTATTGACAGAAATAGCAAATAAATTGCGAATTGTAGCAAGCTCTTTTCATGATCATGACCTAAGGCTATGATGCGTATTTCAAAGGGTGCATCATCAATATGAATCCGTACAAGCATCAGCAACAACCGCATTCACACTTCAGTGTGAATGAATTTGTTGATCTAACCGCTACAACCATGCGTGTGAATTTGTTGATCTAATCGCTACAACCATGTTTGCATGCCAACGTGAATTTGTACAGTAGAAAAATCCCTAATCGAAACCGTTTTAACTTCGTCGAGTTGGTGGAACTAAACCTAGGAAGGGTCCTGCACCTCATCTAAAACTCGCAATCCATTTTTCTTCACAAACAAAACATTATAATAAGTCCAATCAAACTCATTTAAGCTTTAACCTACTTTCTTAATATACTTTCCGGAAAACAGGTCCACTGCCCTGCAGCTTCAACAACATAAAAGAAAGTCCACAACCAGATAGATGCTCCCCATTCCGAATAAAGGTTTGAACAAAAGCAGATCACAGAGATCAATGATCTTCTGAGGCCCTGCTTTAAAAAAGCATGCACCATGGATTCCAAAATGGTTCAATGTTCAAAGAGAACAGTCCACAATTTGGCGTCATGAGTAAGCAATGTGGGTAGCAGAAGATAAAAGAATAGGCAGCATATGAACTGAAACACAAATGGTATATACACACTGTAAATCACAGTTTAGATCGACTCAACGGCAACTTCAATTTGTACAGATTCGCTTCATAAGCCGCTCATTGAAACTCCAAAGCACCTCAAATGGAAACAGAATGAAAATTTTCCAACACTAGACTCTTTTACTTTTTTACAACCCAAGAGGTGGTGCGGTAGAAGAACACAGACAAGACTATTCTCAACCAAATCCCACCCCCTCTCGTAACCTCTCCTAAACATGATCCATGAACCCCTTTTATTATTTGGTTAACATCTCATTTACTTACATGACACTGACATTTCATTTACACAAATCCCTCAAACATATTTACACACAAGGCAGAAGGATCTCCATAGTTCGCTGGCCGAAAATTTCAAAATTTCCTCTCATGCTATCAAGTATCGTGGCTGTCGATAGAAAACTTTAGCTAAAGCTTTTCCTATTTACCTTCATTGATTGAATTAGGCTCTATGCCAGGGTAGGGATGCTGCAATTACGTCGATCCCTGTCCAGGCAATCAAACCCCTCCACCCTCACTGCTGGTTTGCTCCCAAAACTGGCCCGAACAAAGCTTCCTTTCCTTGCAGAAGTTGTTGGAGACGAGGATAGGCCCGACGGGTGGGGGGTTGGTGACAGTGGCGAGGATGGGGTGAGCTTCTCATCCCCAAATCGGGCGTCCTGAATTAATGGGTTAGCTACTCTGCTCGGCGGCGACCCGCTGAAAAATGGGTGCGGCGAGGCTACTTCTGTACATGAAAATTGTTCAACACCAAAAGAACCCTGCACAAAATCCAACATGAACAAAATCATTAAGAACCATATGCTAAACACCTCACAATTGATTCTTGTGTAGAAACATAACCAGGGTTGAATTTCTGAATGGACCATAAATTCCAATTTAGTATGTATTCTGAGCTTAATTTAGTACGATAACTGCACATCAGGAAATGTTACGTACCTTGGTGAGGAGGTTGTCCAAAATATCAGACCCTGCTTTTGAATCATAGAGCTCCGCTTGGTGGCTGAAAATCAATTAAATAAAAAATTAAAACCGATACAAGAAAATTGGATAATTTGAAAACCTAAACAAAAAAAAGTAAAATTGAGAATCCTTACCCGAGCTGCCATCTGAGAGATCTGACGGGATCGTGATGAGTGGCGTTGAGGAGGCCAAAACGGCGAGGTTTGGGACAAACGACTGAGTCTCTTGAACAAGTCCGCATCTCTTCGCAAGCTGAGAGGGCGTTGCCTTGCTGAATCGCACAGTGATTCATTATTTTTCCACGCTTTGAGACGACAACGTAAAACCTGTTCAAACAAATCACTATTTGTTACAAATTATCATTTTAATTTTGAACTGAGGGAGTCATTTCCGCAATAGATCTAAAACGGGCGTATTAGGTGTGAACTGAACAGATCTGATCTGATCTGATATTACGGCCAGTCAATTGAACAGATAGGAACAGAATTTGGAAATTGCCAAAGGTTTTAACAGAAACTAAAAGGAAAACAAAAACAGAAAATTAGCAAACGAAAGAAAAAAAAGGCCAGGCATACCTTTAAGTTTGAGTGTAGAGCTTAGCTGCTAGGCTTCTTCTGTAGAGAAATCTATATATATTGCTACAGAGTTTTCATAGTAGAAGGAAAACGGAAACAAAATTAGGCGAGAGGTAGGGGAAGAGACAGAAAAGGAAAGGGAAGGGAAGAAGGTTACTAAGGGATGGCTTCCACCCGATTTATAGAGAAAAAAGAGAGCCAACAAAGAATCATAAAAAAGTGAAGTGAAAAATAATGAAATCAAAAAATTGGAGAGAGAAAAGAGGCTTGGGTATTGGGCAACAGGCTAACAGGCTAACAGGTTAACAGCACAGCTAGAGAGAGAAAGAGAGAGAGAGAGAGAGTAGAAAAGGAAAAAGGTGAGGGGTCTGAGGTGTGCCAGAGGAGAGCGAAGACCGACAGAGGCTCCCACAGTTTCTCTGATTTGAGATTTTTTTTAAAATTATTCAACGTGTGTTTAAATAGTGATAATTATTTTATTTTATTAAAATATCTTTCTTGGGGTTATCAAGTTGTTATGAAATGGGAAATAGGTAATATTTTAGTGCTTCACGCAGGCGGTGCTTCCCGCGGGAACTCACATCGATTTCGGCACCAAACCCATTGAAATCAACTTTACTATTGCTCGTTTTCTTTAACTTAACTTCCTGCAACACCCCGCCCCCGCCCCCCCCCACGTGTCACGTGCATCCACCATTTAAGTTGATTTTTTTGTAAAAAGTGATGCTTCATTCATGTTCATACACAAAAATAAATTCCTTTTCCCCATCCACGCCACAAAAAGATATTTGAAAAACTTGACATCCAAAGTCCAATAAATAAAAAAAACCTCTGAAGATATTTCATTTTTATTTAAGAATAAGATAACGCTATGGAGCCAGAATGTAAACTAATTTTCCCAACTTAGATTTTTCTAACAAACACGATAAGGTGACATGTGTATATATTTCCAATCTTGGTTAAGACAAAGTGGTGATGGGCATCATTGCCTAACTTTTTTCTGCCACAGCAATTGGGCGGTAAAATATCCCCCAAGATCCTTCCCGCCATAAATATCCCCCATCCCAAGTTCCCAACTGCGTTGATACCAGAGACTTTTGATTAATTTTGATATATAAAAAAAAGGGACAACGAAATGGTGCGGAGCTTGGGTTTAGACTTTGAGCTGCAAAGGCTTTATTCTCTTTTGCTGCTTATTGTCACTAGATTCCAATCTGGGCCGCGTTTTGAATGGATGGGCTATATACAATTACCTGTCCACTTTTAATAAGAAATTTACACATAAATTGTGATTTGATCCAATTACAGTCGTGGGTGACGCGTATCCATTTTGGGAACAAAACGACACAGTTGGGCACGTTTAACACGAATGAGATTCTCTTGTAGTGTTGTTGGAGGAGGCGGAGCCAATTGAGTTGACAACTAGCAAAATCATATTACCGAGACTACCTTGGACCCGCTATCAATTTCCTAAGATTTTGATGGCGACGCGTTTTGATCTCAGGGACCGGAAAATCAATCCTCCCACCACTTCACTGTCATTGGGAGTATGGGATAGCTGGCTAGCTAGCTGTAACAATAATCATTTCGTCTTTCAATGAAAGCTACCCAAACTTACGCACATGTAAATTATTATTATGCTTTTTATCACAAAACATTCATAAAACTATGAGATTGCTTCTTCTTTTTTGGAAATAACTTCATGCTGTTGTGTTCCGTCTAAAAAACATGTTACATTGATGACATGGCATATACACAGCTTTATGCTATAGTAGTTTTGGACTTCTCCTCTTTTGATCGGGCAGCATTTAATTTGCAGGTTGGTTAGCGGTCCATTTCTTATCCTCCGTGAAATGAGATGAGCAACGACGCAGCATTCTCTGGACTTTCCATTTTCAGGTATGGCCGAGAGACACAGTTTGCTTAATCAACGTGATCAGCCCCGAAAAGATTAACATCGTTATCATAGTATGAAGTATAAAGAAAAGACTAACAAGTAATGATCAAACAGACATTCGACCTAACCTAACAGCAAACATGTTATGTTGATCTTCGCATTATAATTTTTAATTAAATCTTTCCTAAATAGATCGAGCAAGTTAGCTGAAGCTGATTTGACTCAAAAGTAAAGGCTCCACATTTTATGTAAAAAAAGCAAAATATTGGTGGGTATGACTCAAATGACTTCAAATATAAACTTTACCGGGGATGACCATCATTTTTTCTTTGGTCCCTGCCCCTGCTTTTTGGACGAAAATTCCAAATCATTGCACAAATTGGCGGAAAATTGCGTGCCTCCTCAACCCCAGTTCTCATAATCATTCACCAAAACCAGACATTGACGTACTTTCCCGTCCCATTGTTGACTTTAATGTCAAAATTGCCGGAAAGGAGCAAATGAAATTTGATGTTGATCAATTTTATTGACATTTCTTAGATTCCTAGTTAAGAATGTCAACAATTTGGACGCTTCCAAATTGAGGTGCAATGCAAGAGACTTATACATCGCAACGTCACAACACAACCAACGCCACAAAATATAAATAAGTCAATTCAAATATATTTTAAATCAGTGGCAATTTCTCCCTAAAGAAGAAATAATATAAGGCTCAATTTTATTAATCACCTAACTCTAAAAATAGGATCTCCACATCGCATCTAGATGTGTTACCATCTTTAATTTTCTAGGGCAGGTTAAATGAGCAAGTAACACTTAAATATAACCAAAATCGACGGTTGGGGAAGGAAGGAGATTGAAAACATTACTTCTCACATTAATATATGAAACAATTGACAGAAGTTAGTCTATTATACCAAAAAAAGGTAAAGTGATAATAACAGGAAAGAAGATTAATATGCCTCCAAAAATATGTTACCATGTACTTCTTCACATACAGTGTCATTATGGTGGCTATGAAGTTGTCTAAGCAGGTGCTGACTCAGCGGCGGCGGCAGCAGCAGCTCTCTTCTTGGCGAAGTATTCATCAGCACGTGCAAGGTTCTTAGCAACTGATGGCTTTACCCACTTCTTCCGACCAGGCAATACAGTGAGGTTACAGCCAGCAGCCTCAAGTTTCTCCTTTGCAGCTGCTGAAAAGGCACGAGCCTTTATATCCAGCTTCACACTGAGCTCCCCATCACCAAGAATCTAGAAAGGAAAAAAAAAAAAAAAAAGAGAGCCTCAAGTTCTAGTATGAAAATATGCTTAATGAGCAGTGCACACTGATAACTGCCTAAACCCATACGTACGTGCAATCCCGTCATCAAACTTGGCAATTATTGGGCCACATCAAGCTTGAAGTGGCCCTAATGCTTCTACTACATTTTTATTATTCAATAATTTTTTTTCCACAAAAGCCTCAAGCTATAGTTCAGACATGTCAATTGTCAAGGAGGTATTACAGCTGCTGAATAAGGTGTAATTTATAAAATTCGAGAACAAAAGTAATATATTATCAATGGCATAAAAGCCGGATCATATATGTGGATTGGCCAAGTTTTGGCCAGAATGCATCACACTTTCGCATTCTTTAACCAAAAGGATCAGAAAATCAAGGAAATTAAGTTTGTGTTTTTATAATTAACAATTAAGTCAAATTTAAGAAGAAAGATTGAATTGTAGAAAAACGCACAGACTGCTTAGTTATTTCAATTAAAAGAGGCTTGTTCATGCTGAAAGTTATATACTATCAGATATGCAACTATCGTTATAAAAAAAATATCCAAACTAGGAGCTTTCGGTTAGAGATGATCTCTGTAGTCTCCTGTATATGGTTTTAAGGCTTGCGGTTCAATTCAGCTTCGATTAGTAAAACAGAGATACAGAGGCCATACTTTAAAGCAGCATATCACGAATGATATTTGAGTAATTGAATGTTACGACAAAATGCTGGAACATCAATCTGACCTTAACCACCACAACATGTGTAAAGTAGACAAATTAAGCATTTACCTTCAAAGGGAGTTTCCTTTCTCTTCCTGATGGGTTGATCAAACCCCTGTCCTTCAAAGTTTGTAATGACACTTCTTCTCCTTCTTGAAACCCTGCTGCTTCTATGTCTTTCAAGTTCACAGGGACATACTTAGGCAAACCCACCTGCATACCTTGTACAAAAACAAAAAACAAACAGCAAAACAATTACTTTGAGTATGTCAATGAAGCATATTGGCATACACTTGGCATGCATTTGCATATAAAGACAAGGTAATCATACCTCCGGCAATTCCCTTGAGTTTGGGAATTCGACGATAAAGCGGCATCTGACCGCCTTCAAAGCCCTTGCGCACCCCGGGTCCGGATCGAGACTTCTGGCCCCGCATACCGAACCCGCAGCTATTCCCTTGCCCAGCTGCTATACCTCTTCCCTTTCTCTTACCCTTCTTTCTGGACCCGGGTTGTGGGCCCAAGTTATCCAGCCTGAACCGCACATTGGTAACCGGAGCCCCGACTCCGGTCGACGCTGCCTTGTTCACAACCACTAGCCGCCTTCTTTCTGTAGTACTAGTCACCTTGAGGGGCGGAATACAACACAGTTTTTGTCCCAAGTTTCTCACATTTCCCTGTAAACATTGACATTATTATCAGCTCAGTTAGCAATTCATATAATTACAAAGAGAGGGAGAGAGAGAGAGAGTACCTTGAAAGATGAAGAAGGGAGACTGAGAGGTGGGGTTGGAGGAAGAAAGAGCAGAGACGCTGCCATGGATAACAGCGAGTGGAGCTAACACTAGCAGTGTGTTGCACAAACAGATAGGATAAGCTTCTTCTTCTGTTTTTCTTTTTCTTTTTATTTCTTTTCAACTTTTTTGGGCCTAATTCTAACAACTAAATAATGTTGTGGATATTCTCCTTTTGGGGCTTGAAGTATCTAATGGGCCTGGAAGCAGTTTCATTTTGACTTCCACAGTTGCGGCAAAAACACATCAAATCAACCCAACGGACGAGTTTTACATGGCAAGGTAGAACTAAATTTGGAAAATCACATTATTAATTCAAGTAATTACTTACACAAATGTGGCACTAACTTTTTTGAAAAAAATTATTCCTTTCCTTAATTTTTGTGCCAAGGTTTTATCCCCACTCCACTTGCTTTCTGTTGTAATTAATTTGGTATTTGATTGATAGTGCAATATTGTTTGTGGGGAGAAAAAAAGGATGATATTAATTAATGAATGGCGATGAAAAATAAAGAAGCAGGAGGAGATCACCCTCAGAATAAGTTTGATGCATGTGCTTTCCTCAGAATAAGTTTGACTGGACTGGAAATGATGATGCTGGATAGGATTTTCCATTGGATTGTTAGAAAAAGGAACCTTGCTTGCTAAAATACAAAAGGAAAGAGGATGTTTGATGTTTTGGCAGACTGGACTGCAATGGACCACTCTCTTAGGTAATTATGGACACAATGTTTTTCAGTATTTGTGTGCACGGCCGATGCATGCTTGCATGGCCCGACTTTGCAAATTTGTATTACCAATCCAAATGATCCATGCCCTCAAGTCGAGCCCTATAAGTAGTGTGGTCCATTAATCATCACCTGAATATATAATGAATATGTAAATACATTAATTATTTGGTTATAGGTGAACCGCCTGAGCCTTACACACACACACATATATATTGATTCGGTTCATTGGAATGTGACAAGAGTAATAGGTCAACTAACATGTTTAACATTTTGCTAGAGAGTATGCAAATTCGGAGCCTGTAAATGTGCACTTTAAAATTGCAAGAGGTTAATGAGTCAATATCTATCTTATATTGAGCCCGTTAATGATCCATCTTATTATATTGCAAGAGGTGGGAGTTTCACTTTATATCATCATATATTAAGACATATAATTTTTCATTCGAGAAATGTCACGTGATGCTACTAATTTACCTGTTATAATATGGTGAACGACGTAGTTGATATGTCATGATCGTATTGGTAAATAGATACACGTGTAAGTAATTAATTTTGTTCAATTTTATCAATGAATTTGACTATAGATCATTTGCTATTTAATTATGCTAGTTGAGCTCAGTGAACTCGTGACAAAACATCCCACGCCCTATAAAACCCACAACTAGCCTCTATATTGTGGTCAATTCAATTGGTGGTTATGGTTTTTGTCCAAATTCACTTCCTTTATTACAAAAGAAAAACTGTATATATAATTATAAGTACGTACATCCCTAGCTATAGTCTGGTTGAGTTTCCCGATTTCTTGAAAATGACCATGATCAAGCAAACTAGATACTTGTAAAGAATAAAACAACATATCGGTGGGGTTGAGCCCATCCCTACTTAGTTCATGAAAATACTAACAATCAGACATATTGAAAGTAACACTTCCATAATCCCCCATGGCAGTACAATGCTATAAATACATACCCAGGAGGGTGTTTTGATTACCTGCATGTGGACCATAATCTCTATCGTGTTCTTCATCTTAGCTTCACACCACTATGATATGATTACACTAGAAGATATGTATGCACAGGATCTAGCCTAGCTTGATTATACGATCGATCTCTTCTGAATCGTAATAATAATACAATATATATATATATATATATACACACAAACAATTAACCAAAGGAATTATAATTAAGAGCACGCGCGAGCTGCTTTGATTAAGGAAAAACTTAAGCCACGTCCCTTTCATTACCTCTACTCCCAAGTCTCAACCAAACCAAATGACACTTTGATCACATACCTAAAACCAAAGCCCTCTCTCTTCCTCCCCCACAGTACCTCTCCTCTTTTTAAAGTCACGAGACCCAGTACTGTCCCCAGCTTTGTTGTTTCAATTTTTTTAATTTATTCAGAGATGAGTCCAAAGGGGTTTGGCAGAGAAACTGATAGAGAACTTTCAAAGCTCTTTTTCTTCCACCATCACTCAACTAGCCTCTATATTGCAGTCTCAAACTGAAAGTCTTATTATTTTCTAAAAGCTTTAGTTCTCTCTCTATCTACCCATCTGAGAGAGAGAGAAGAGAGAGAGAGAGAGAGAGAAAGAGAGTGAGAGATAGAATACTTCGCCCTCACATTCACATTTTTATTTCTGTCTTTCTCTGTCGGTACCATGTAGGTCTTTCCCCCCCATCCCACTTTTCTCACCTGCTAATTGCTTCTCCCTTTTCTCTACCCCATCTCCTTCTCCCTCTCCTGCCCTTATACTTTATCCAATACTCTTTTTCTTTTTAACCCACCATTTACTGTTTCATATATGTACTACCTCTGTGGCTTTTAGCGTTGTATATTTATCTCTTGTTTTGATTTGCAGGCGACCTGATGAGGGCAACCCTTTAGACCTCAACAACTTGCCTGATGATCATTTCAGTAGAGATGGTAAACAAGTTGTCGAGGACAGCTTCTCTGGTACTTTTCAAATTTCTGATTACTACTACTACCGCCAAACCCAAACGGATCAACAATATCAAAACCCCCATATATCTTTTGAAAAGGGCTCACATTTCTTCTTTTCCTTTCTTTTTTTCTTTAATTTCTCCTTTTCAATCTTTTTCTTTTCTTTAAAAACGGATGAAAATCTGTTCTTTGCTTTTAAAGTTCAATTGACAAAATATATATTTCAAATCAAAAAGGTTAACTTAAATGGGGTATGAAGAAGATTGTGGATTTCAATTACTCTACTTTTTCCGTCTTAGAATGTGTTCATGATGATTTGGGTAATTAATTAATTTAGATAGGGCTGAGGTAGCTGGTAGGGGTTAGTTTAGTTGAGTTTAGTCTTATCGAAGTTGCTTTTATTGTCTGGGTTTTTAGTTGCAGGCTACAGAAAAAAGAAAAGCGGCGCAAAAGATGGAAAAGACGAGTGTGGGAAGGTCTACGAGTGTAGGTTTTGTTCCCTCAAGTTCTGCAAATCTCAGGCCCTTGGGGGACACATGAATCGCCATCGTCAAGGCAAGTCAATTTCATTTCTTTAATTATTTACACAAACTAAAACTAGTTGCCTTTATTTTTTTAAACATTATATTTGAGAAATTAATATTTAAAAAACACACAATTGGGGGCACTGGTTGTCCCATCAATGATTTAGCCATGAAGCGTCTTGGTCATTTCAAATAAGTCGAGTAAAAGGAAGTCGTGATTTGATTTGATCATTTGTGTTTCGTTTGTTGAAATTCTTGCTGGATCAATTAAAGGTCATGTACTTTTATATTTGATATTATATTTATATATGTTGTGTGATTTGATTTGATTTAATTTGTGTGTTGGGTCGGAATGGTCACCAGAAAGGGAGACAGAAACACTCAACAAGGCTCGTCAGCTAGTCTTCAGTAACGATAACCTAGCCGCCCCTCCTCCTCCTCACCTAGGGTATATATGCTTAATTTCTCTTCCTTTTATAAATTGCACTTTCTTTTCTTCTTTATGGTAATAAACAAATTGAATTATTACATTAATAATTGTTGTTTGTTTTGTAGATGCTGCCATCCAATTACACCGGCAGGATATCATCATCCGGCAGCTGCAGGCAACAACATTGGCGGTGACCCAACATTACCTCTCAGATTCCCAGCAAGAATGTTTTCTGGCTCTTCGTCAAGTACCCTCGTACCACCACCGCCTCCGCCGGCGGTGCCACAGCCAGGTGTTCAACCGCCTCAACAACCATATTTATACTCCTCTCCTTCGCGGCCCATGTCCTTCCCTGCTTCCCATTACCCTCACCATCAACACTCGGTCAATGATTATTATGTTGGACATGTTCTTAGCAGCACTAGTAGTAGTAGCCCCTCACAGTATGGTCATGGTCACCCAAATGTGAACTATGGAGCATCACCACCGGAGCCCGCCAACTACACTTGCATTGGTGCACCTGTGGGACCCGGAGGAGGAGGAGGAGGTGGAGGTGGAGGTGGTGGTAGAGACGGGTCACTGCACATGAACCAGGAGGAGGGATTGAATTGGAGCAGGAGCTATGCAGGGACACAGCAGCGTTTGGATCCTCCTCCTTCGATCAATCGATTTCAACCTGGCTTCTAATGTTAAAAACAAATTATTATTATTATTATTATTTTGTTTTTGTTTCTTCTGAGAGATAGTCTTGAAGTATTATTATTAGGGTCTCTGCCTCGACACGCCACCCACAATGGACAGAGGGAAAGAGAGAGACTTAACAAGCTGACAAATGGGGTCATGAGAGGAAGGAGATGAGAGAGGTTTTTTGGTATTTTCTACTGGGCCAGCTTTTAAGCTCATCGACACCCTCAGCAAGTTTGGCTTCAAGTTGTGGGGTTGGGGGGGCTTTCAACATTGGAAATCTGAAGAGGGGTGTCTTTTGTATGTGTGTATCACTTCTACTACCAAGTCTGAAAAGGGGAACTAGAAAGACCTTGTGGGACAACAAGTTAGATATGAACTGAAAGTTCTCAACCCCTTTTTGCATTTCTAGTTCGTTTTGCATGCCAATCAATTTTTCCTTTTTCTTTTTCTCGCTTTTTTCTATTTGCTTCCATTTGCCTTTTCCTATAGCATTTAATTATGCGGCAGCGTTTTGACCAGAGGAAAAGGGAGAGTTTCGCCCTCTTTTTTTTTTGGAATGAAATAAAGTTTAGGTGGAAGGGAGGAGGACAGAGGGGGTCGTAGCTTCTTTTTGGTTTTTACAAATTACCCAGTAAAAGGGTTTGTCGCCCTCCTTCTGGTTTCTGGGTCATATATGGTCACACCATGCTTGCACTGTAGGGAGCAATGACCTGTTGAGAACTCGCAATCCCATCAAACTTTTTACTGCAACTTCTCTCACCCAGAATCAATCAAATTTGTTGTCTGTAAGAGTTGCGCAAACTATACCCTTCCAAACTCCAAAGCATCTCCGGATCCCCACCGATATTACTCAGAGCCACAATGATAAGAGTAATTACTTTCCCTCCTCATCTAATTGCTAATTAGTAGTTGTTTTTCTATATTAAAACAATGATAAGAGTTATAAGTACTGCAAGAACAGCTCACCTTCTAAAATGAAAACCTTAATTACAAGTCTTTTCTCATTAGGTGTGGATTCAGTTGACAATTTTTCCTACGATATATGTCAAAGCATTTCGTCAAACAAAGAGCCTTATCATTCTATATATGCCAATTTATCCCATGTAAGACTTATATGTTTCAACGGTATAAAGCACTTACTTATGTACCCGATTTTAGAATTATCTTTTGGCCTCTCTTTTGTACGAAGAGAAAATCCATTTATCTATTAATGCATCATATGGGATGAATGATGTAAAATTCATTGTATATGTTTATATCGTGTGCATATCCATACTTAATATATTTGCATGAATTAATAATGATGTACATTTGAGAATGCATATACTTCCAAACATTCACATCTATGTTGAGATAGAAGGAACTTACTTGTTTGTCTATTTAGGTACAAGTGCATTTACTTCCAAACGACAAAGAAAGATTTACAAAGTGATGAAATTTTTCACCAAATAAAAATTACCAATTACCATGTTTTTAATTCGAACTAGGAGGGTAGGGGGGATAGGTGTGTTTCTCATTTTCTGTGAAAAAAAAAAATGGGGAGAAGGCTTTGGCCTTTTCTACTGGTTTTCTTTTCTATTGGTTGTATTTGTCTAATTCCGATCGAACATTGGCACTCTGAGACATATGGACTCATGAACTTGAATCCAATTAAATATTGGTAGCGTGGTGGTGGGTTCCCTATTAAGCGTCTCTTAAATTCGGGAGACTTGACAAAGTGATTAGGACACTTTATTGCAGGCCATAGCCATGAGGCTTAACAGAGCAACCTATTTTTCGGCCAATTGCTGGGCTTGAATAGTGAAGACGATTAGGGGTTCAGGTGCTTAAAAGTGCAACTTGAAGTGACCGAAGATTGGTAGGGAGGTGGGGCAACAGGAGCTACACAAGAGACAGAGATACTTGAAGAAGAAAGCAGCCCTAACCCTAGCTAGTAGCCCTAACACGTACAGGCTAAACCTGCAAACATATAAATCATAGGTTAAGCTGGACTGCAACATCTACGCCGCTGCTTGTTTGCAGATAAGAGATCAGTGTGTTAACTATTGGAACTACATATCTGAGGCCCATACTGGGTTCTGCTAGCTAGTGCTTAACCTGATTTGGTTACAAGCTAAAACCTAGCTGGACCCACAAGCACATATGCATAACTCAAGATCCTTCAACTTATTTTATTTTATTAGCTAGTTTGAAGAAAAGAGGGCAAGTGTTTGGAACTTTCGATCCTAACTAGCTGCATATTCAGTAGATGATGATACATGAATTTGGAGATGGTCCTAATCAAATCTAGCCATATCTTAACTAGCATGTAATTGGTGATTGAACTAATTAAGATATTAATTATGATAATTACTTAAGGTATAATTGGTGGCACGTAATTGGATGAGCTGCCTTCATCGTCTTCTTGGCGTTTCCTGTTTAAACGTTTGGTAAGTATAAGTATACGTATAAATACTTAACCACCTCAAAAATCTTCACTTTTGCAGAGCAAATCACAAACTAGGTCAGACTGGATGTTCGAGCATTGAATAAGTGATGACTCAAGAGCGGCTGGCCCACCATAAATATGTAAAATAAAGATATAAAGTTAAGAAACATTTGATTATTTGATGTGTTTCTTTCGTTGAAGTCGATTTTTGTTTTAATAATTAATTCACTGACAACTAACTGCTGTATTTGCAGCTATCTATAGCAGCAGCAGTATATTAAAAAAGGACAAGGATAAACAGAACAAAGCTATATAGATCTTTATTATTACCAAGAAAAAAAAACATAAAATCCTCAAGGAAAATAAATTAGTTAAAATAACTTTCAGCGTTGAAATGTCCTAGTAATTAATCTGATTGATTATTTTAACTGTTTACTGAATTTGTACTCATCTATATTTCCTCTTTATATATGAACGAACTTGTACTGTTTTTATTTATTATTTTAGAATTAGCGATGGATATATTGCATTGAAGAAGGGGGCATTTATCCTGGAATTCTAACGGGTGACCAAAGCGGGGACGGGAGGGACCTCACTACTGAGGTAAACCCCTTGGTCTGTACTGTTTTAATAATATAATTAAGTTAATTACAAGAAAACAGAGCAACCATATTGGAATGCAGCAAGTATAGTATATTATACTCTCTCTTTCTCATATGTGCGATCCCGAGACCGCAAGACATGATATATATAATGAAGAAAGGTACGACACTGTATCTATATGTATTGGTTGACAAAGATCGGGGCTCACAGAGAGAGAGGGGGATGGATCGGGGATAATTAAGTAGAGTCGGTTTTGAGATAGAGACTGAAGATTTGATATATGAGAGGTCCATAGTGCATGTATAAACTTCAAAATAGCCTCAACAAAAGTAGACGGCAAATCAACTATAGACTCAACTTAGTTCATTCATATTTCTAATAGTAAATTTGCTTTACACTTTTCAAATTCAACTTGCCTTACTTGCAACCATTCACTTTATATTTCAACGTGTAATGAGTTGGTGTTTTAAGTTTTGATTCTCCAATTTATTGTGGTGATTCCCTCTAAAATTGTTGTACATAATTAATTATCTGTTTTATTATTAAAATTCATTAATACAATCGACAATGTGTTGGCCAAAAATGGCCTTTTTCCTTATTCCCTTTTTGAAATTTTGTTCCATATTTCCTGGATAATAATCTACCTATTTTGGAATTTGGATTTTATTTATTGTACCTAGTTTTTTCATGGATAATAATCTACCTATTTTTTTCATAGATAATAATTTACCTATTACCTTTTATGAGTAATAATTTATCTTTTATTTTATCCTATGAGTCATATGATGTAATATACGTAGGCATGAAAATGTTAACGTACATAATATCATCTAATTAAAGTACATTTTTTTTTTGGGCATTGTACTTATTAGAATATATATATATATATATATATAATTATATAATTGGAGGGTGTATGTTTGAACTAATTTGATTGTAGGCCATTATTACAGGAGTGTAAACATAAATGTACAATGAGAGGTATTATTTATTTGCATAAAATTAGGGGATAAAAAATGGTCAGCCACCAAATAAAGATCTAGTGGCATGATTTGTTAATAAATCAACTTACATAGACACATTGTCATCCAATTTTAAAATTGAATTTTACTTAAGCGTTGTATTATTAGAGGGTTTTGTCTATGATTTTTGAGTTACAAGGATAGCATGACCCTATTTCCAATCAACTTATATTAAACTAATAATCTAGCATATCTTTGAGCAGTTTTATAGTTAATTATTTGGGGTTGAGTTAATGAACTGACCTGAGATACGTCCCTCTCTCTGCAGTGCGTTTGCGTGTGATCAGTTCTGTGTGCACTGTAGCACTGTGAGATGGGAAAAGAAGAAAGACAAACTAGCTAGGTCTTGTTGTCTTTCAAGTACGAAAATAGTTTAGCTCACAATGCCTCATTTAATGGCTTCTATCAATAATTGCAAAAAGAACTGACCTTCAGTTAATAGTATTTCTGCCTTCTATGAAAACTAGCTATACCTAGGCAACCCAATTGGACCGCTGGAAATTTCTTTTGTTTTTTGTTGCCTCAAAGATTCTAAAACCTAATGGCCAAAATAAAAAGAAGAGAGAGAGAGAGAGAGAGAGAGAGAGAGAGAGATCCTACAACAAACCTAGTTATATGTATATAATTTCCATGACAAAAGTTGCATTACCCACATTATATATTTTGCCACATCATATTTGAAGCTTCGTTCAGAAAAGAGAAAGAAAAAAACCATATATAATAATAATCTTCATGGTTGACTAATTTATTTTCGCTTCTTTTCATAGGTCATATTTGACTAATTTTAGTTGGTAAGATGGAGATGCGAATCAAATTATTAATTCACATTGCAAAATATTTCAAAAAAATTAGAATTACACTGTAACAAGTTCGTATCAAACAGTTTTGTACTTAAATTTTTGAGAAGAGAGAAATGCCAAACAGCTTCAATTTGATTTGACTAGTTACAAAGATAATCGTATTTATATTGTTTAGCTCAAAAGCATGTGTAAGTGCATTAAAAGCAACGGCTCTGATGATGATAGTATCTGAAGTGGATTTGTATTAATCTGAAAATAGCACCACTTTAGGAAGCCTAAGATGATTCTAATTATAGTCCACGCAGAGCTAAATAGAGCCAACGGCAACCGGGAACTGCCCTTGTTTGGTTACTTTACAAATATATATCAAACAAAAAAAACAGCCACCACTTAGTCCACAACAGTAATTAAGTACCATGCGTATAGGCTTAGGGGCCTGGCTAGTAGGAAAGTTGCATGTGTTGTTGTGTTTTTTCAGATTTTAAATTAATTATATATATATATAAAAGATAAATAGATATAGATAGATATAAAAGAGAAGAGATGATGAAGCAGCAGCAGCTAGGGTAGCAGTAGGTGAGTCTGAAGGGAAGGGAGCGACCAATGGAAAATATAGGATTTAAAAACGAAATTCAAGACGAAAACGACCCTTCATTTCAACAATATCAATGTGGGTTGTTGGTGTAGATCACGCGGTTGAGGGAAGCGCACCTCTTATGGCATGTTATGATTCAAACCAGGCTTTCTTTTTTGGTGCGCTGTTGTTATGTAGCTTTGTCTAGCTACCTCTGTCGTCTCTCGTCGTCCTTATTACTTCTCCATCCATCTGCTGCTAATTATCATGTTACATCTTTTTCACACACACATGCACAGTGCACTCACTCTATCTCCGTGGCATGGCACAGTCTATATATATATATATAATATAAGTGTATGTATGTACGGCGAGTGTGGCTTTCAGAACTGTTTGCTGAAGTTTCATGCATGAGTCTTTTGAGAGGAAAGAGACGTGGGTTTTGTGTTTGCATGAGAGAGGGCATGTCGTTGAGAAGTGTGACTATATGATATGTACAAGTATGCATCAGGTAATGTAAACTTGTCTCTGCCTCCCCACAACCATTAGCTTAGCTAGATTTGTATCTTTATATATATATATATATATATATATATATAAGTATATGCAGTGCAGCCTTAATTAGCTCTAGGCTCTAGCTAGCTAGGGCAATAGAGGGATCTATATAACTTTTACCTGGAACCTATAGCCTATAGAGGTCTTTCTCTCAGCCTTCTGTGGCTGTGAAATCTGTGATATGTATATATGGCAGTATCGTGTAGATCGGATCGGACTCTCTGGGAAAGCAAACAAGAATGTTTTGGTTTGTTCTGATCTATGTCAAACTTTTCTCTGTGGGTTTTTGGCTTTGCCTTCAGTTTCTCTGGTTGTTTTTTAACCAATCACGGTTTGCCACTTCAGGTTATTACTGTATACTGTGGCTCTCCCTCCTCCTATCCTATCCTATATTATATGCCTTTTTCTATCTTCGGAAAAGAAAAAACTTACCAGACGAGTTACTGGTGGTGGTGTACGTAAAATATATTGTTTCTCCTTCTTAGTAAGAAGTTTTAATTATTAAAGCAACAGATCCATCGACGATATATATGCAGATATGTTACATAATCCACTGCCCGCAGATTAAAACATATGAATGAATCTAAGTCTTGAGAAGAAAAGTGGAACCCTTTACTCCGAACATAATGATTTGTGAGGTCTTGCTAAAGACTTTTCTTTTTCTTTTTTCTGTCCAAGAAGTCCAAAACATGGCTCATGGACGGCCATGAAGCTTAAGAATCCTAGGACTTGGTGTGAAATAAAGAGCAGGTGCCTTCCAATTTAAACACAACACAAAATAAGTTCAAGAAAAGAGATTGCAATAGATAACAGTTGGTGAATGTTAGAGAAAAACAAATGAGTTCTTGACCATCACAAGATACAAGATATACAAATGATCATATTCGTCAATACAGTATAATCCTCAGCACCTTCTTTAAAAACTATTGGAAAGTGTATTCCATGGTGTAACGTATGCTTTCTTATGTGCTGTTCCTGCTGTGCACCTTGATCCAATTATTCATTTGAGCACTACAAGGACTTAACCAGCTCTGCAGCGGAACGGGCAGCAGCAGATGCACGCTCAGCAGAGGCAATGGCAGCTCGAGCTCTCTCCAGGATCTCAGATGATTTTGGTCTTGTCTCCCTTTTGGTATCACTAACTGCTACCGCTTTATCATCATTAATCGATGGTTGAATCTCATTAGTGTATGATGTGTGTGTCTCCCTTAAAGGTCTTGGAGCATGAAGGTACTTAGGTTCTTGTTTAATATCTGCAGCCACAATAGAGTGTGCCCCATTAGAAGGTGAAGAACTAAAAGAGCCTTGTTTTGCCGGAGCTTGAGAAGGTGCAGCTCCACCACTTACGTGCTTGGATCCACCCTACAGATAATGGCAAAAAGACCACAGTCATTGTAATTACAGAGTAAATAACATAAAAGAAATGTACTAATATATTTCAAATTCTGCAATAGACAATATGCCTGAACAGATATGGAATGACATAAAGTGTAATTGTTGATTAACATGCCAAATCAAAACCAAGAAATTCCCATATCATGAATATGCTTGTGAAAGCATGAGCAGCACACACAAGAAACTCCCATATCATGAGAAGTTGCACAGAGTGTCTAGTCATTATTCTGATGGACCAAATGATGTCAGAAGATTAAGCTACACCTAATCCGTTTGAAAATGGAAAAGAACTTAATTTGGTAAAAGTACCAGCAGATCTTCATGCGTTTTACTGAATTCTGCTTCAGTATTAGAAGAATCCCAATTCAGATTGTACTCTTGTGCAATTTCCTTCAAGACCCTAAGCCTGGCCTCTCCAGATGGAGCACTAACTGAAAGCTTCTCAATTATCTGCCAAAATTACATTT
Organism: Prunus dulcis; assembly: GCF_902201215.1. Classification (NCBI taxonomy): domain Eukaryota; kingdom Viridiplantae; phylum Streptophyta; class Magnoliopsida; order Rosales; family Rosaceae; genus Prunus; species Prunus dulcis. Next base: position 26,863,395 of record NC_047650.1, read on the forward strand.
AAAGAATTGAAAAAGTGGTATCAGTTTTTGATCAATATTGGTTGTTCATGCAGAGATTCACAATTGCATATGCAACAAAATACTTAACAGTTCGGTTGACCCCAGAATCAGGACGAAGCTCAGACGCAGCTGATACAAATTCCTTTCCATATTTTGCTGTAAACAGATTTTTGATCTGCAATAAATCTGGAACTTCTGAACATCTTGGGGAAGCAAAAGTTATGCTTGATATAGCTTCTCGTAATTCTGGTGGACACTCCCTGTAAGGAGAAAAATGGTTAAAAATTGAGTGGCATAAACAAATTATATTGACATACATGTGTGCAGAAATAACAGAATTTCAAGATGCCTGCTGGTCAAGAAATTGAAAAACGCACAATACTCAGTGTTTCCTACCCCCATTAGTATATCATGATATAAACTCCAATGTACTTTCTTAATGTAATACACCTGATGCTTTACATGTCATATTTGACAATTACCAACAATCAATGGATTTACCTCTGGCTTTCAATAATGGGAACACGTGCAAGGACAAATTCACAGAACAGCTCCAATATCTCATACGCAGCCCATATGTCTTGCTCTCGTATAACATGCTCCACCTGACCAGATTATGAAATGCTCACCAAAGCTATCAATAATAATTCAAACATGAATTAAATTTTAATCAAATAGGCATTGATATCTTTGAGTATAGTTTTGAAAGTTGTACCCGAATTCGAGCTATTGCTTCTTGGCCAGCCTGCAAAAATTGCGCAATTTCCTTGCGCATCTGTTTGAGCTGCACATCTCTCTTGTTTTGCAGCAATTTCATGCGTGAAATAGCCAAGTTCAAACATGTTTTGCTACAAAACAACTACCAAGGTTAAGACTTTACCGAATTACAAGAGCAATTCAAACAAGTAGACAGATATTTGACTCCAAGTCTCAATATTTGATAATCACACGCGGCAGAGTTAAGAAACAACCAAATTACTAGAGACAACGAATATCTAGCGCCAACAGAAAAAACTATCCAAAAATATTGACGAGAAATGCACAAAATCGATCAAAAATATTTTAATGAAAGAAACCCATATGCTGAAATGCATTAATGATTGGGTGCCTCGAAGAATCCAGAATTTCGAGAACATATTGTTCACTAATTAAACTGCAATTCTACGAAAACTTAGAATTATGGGTTCAAACTTGAAAGTAAAGTTGACCGACAGAAATTATACGAAATCAAATCATGATAAGCAAAGAATAAGGATTTGAATAACAGAAACAAACATATAATAAAGGGATGAGATTCAGGGGCCAAGGCAAATGGGTATGACCTACCACTTTGTACCAAAAACGCCTCTGTTGAAAAGCTGGTTTAAGAGAGACATGGATGACGGATGCCTATATGAAGACGATGAGCCTCTTGTAGATAATCTCGATCGCTTAATGAAGTCCTTTCAGACTACGATTTATAGTTTCTGGGGGAACAATTGCAGAAAATCAACTACTTTTCTTCAACTTCTGGGTCAAGCTCTGTTTGGCATAGCGTTCAAGTTTTCGTTTTTTATGTACCAACTCTGCTGGATCAGTGCCTCTCTTTTTTCAACCAATTTTTACTTATACTCGGATGACAGCTCTAAATCTTCAATAATGTCGGACCCAAAAAAAATTACATGGAATATTTTTTTGTTTTGTTTGTTTATATCATATTTAAATCAATTTACCATTATTATGTTATTGACACTAAATAATGGGATATTTTTCAAAGGTCGATGAATAAGTTTTTATAATTTTTTATTTTTTTTTAATAGAGAAGACAATATGATTTTATTCATTAGAGGAAAAGAGACGAGTACAAAAGGTAGGCTCATATCCGAAAAACTACTTATTACAATCTTCAAATAGAACATCTATAAGAAAATCAGGGGGCCCTTCGAACCAAGAGATAGAACTCTTTGTAAAAAGAGCGAAACGTGACTGCCTTGGCGGCGGATATGGAAATAACCATCCCCAATGACATGAGACAACAAAACCTTGGTAACCTCTATCACAGGATTGATGAAGGACCTATTAATAAAGTTAGCACCAAGAAATGTAACAATCTTGAGCGAATCACTTTCAAAACAAACTTTGCTAAACTCCATTTCTACTGCCAAAGAGGCTCCCTCCCTTGCAGCAAAAGCCTCCACTTGTGAAACTGAATGCACATTGTCCACGTGCAAGGTTCACCCTACTAGGAAACATCCTTGTGACTCCCTTGCTACAACACCCACCCCACCCACCTTGTCCTCTGATAACCAAGCTTCGTCAACATTAATTTTAATAGTCTCCCCATTTGATTTTGCCCACTGTTGTTGGCTCGTACCCCCATTTCCTTTACCCGTTGCTTCCCTTACTTGCAAAAATTCATGCAATTTACTCATTGCTCGACAACTAGTAGCCTCAGGATGTTCCTCCTTGTTATGCCAAAGCTTCCCATTTCGTGTCTCCCAAATTGACCATCCCAACATCATAAAAATAGCAAAGTCAGATTTGGAGAGTAATCTAGCTTTATCTAACACCCACTCACAAGAAGACTATTCAAAATTTAGTAAAGATGCTCGTGCCAATGGTGAACTGCACCAAACACCTATTGCAAAGGGGCATGTGCTAAGAATATTTAGAGCAGATTATGTCAAATAAAGTAGGGCAAATATTCATATATGCTCGTATATGCTCATATACGTTTATCTCCAATATAGAGGTATTTATAAGGAAGTACAACCCCAAATAAAATATGAAATAAATATAAATTACAATAGAAAATAAATCTCAATTATAATAGGACTAGATAAATGGGTAAGTAACCAAAATCATAACTAAGTAAGGACTCGCCAACACTCCCCTTGAAGTTGGGGCATAGACATTTCGCACGCCCAACTTGACAAGCTAGTCATAAAACACCATACTCGACATTGACAAATCGAACGAGTGAAACAACTGACAAACCCTAACAAATAGGGCACATAAAAGAACACATAAAAGCATAACACAGAAATCATGTGAGCATGGCAATAGGTAAGGGAAAACACAGAAACCTTGTGAGCAGGACAGTAGATAAGGCAGAACACAGAAATCCTGTGAGCATGTCAATAGATAAGGCAGAACACAGAACCCTTTGAGCATGGCAGTAGATAAGGCAGAACATAGAAATCCTGTGATCACATCAGTAGATATGGCAGAACACAGAAATCTTGTGAGCACGACAATAGGTAAGTATGAAACATATTCAACAAACTAGGTTCCATAGTGTGTGTAGGGGCTTTTTTTCTTCCGGCAGTTACAAATGGGCTGGGCTTCCGTAAGGAGCGAACTAATGAGGTTATTCCCTGTGCCTGAGTTCAAAGATCAAGCATCAAGAATGCTTCGAAAGGATAGTGAAGCCTTAGGAAACACATTGGTTACCTTCACCAACAAAAATAACAACAGCTTACAGATAAATTCTTGGCTTCGCATGAGAAGCTTGTGGCATGGAAGCTAAGCATTCATGAGTTTAGCATGAGAGAGAGAGAGAGAGAGAGAGAGAGAGAGAGAGAGAGAGAGAGAGAGAGAGAAATGGCTGCGCTTTCCTATGAGAAACAGAGTTTTTAAGGCATGAGGGAAGGGATTCTAAGAGGATTCATTGATAAGAGAGATGGGGAGAGAGAGGAGGGCAATGGGTGTTTTTCCGGCAGCTTGATAGAGGCTCTGTCAAGTGTTAGAACAGCATGCCAAGAGGGTAAACTAAGGAGAAGGAAGATGAACTTAGCACGAAATTGCTAGGTTTTGGAAGTAAAAGAGGAAGCTTGCTCTCTGGTTGTGGTTTTGGCTAGAGGTGAAGTATTAGATGTTTTGGGTAATTTTTCAGCAGCCTGACAAAAGCTATGTCAGACTCTGGAATGGCTTGCCATAAGAGAAAATGGGAGAAGATGGATGAATATGGCACAAAATTGCAGAGTTTCAGAGATGACATATGAAGCTTGCTCTCTAGATGTGGGTTGAGATGATGGGTAGGAAATGCCTCTTTTTATAGGCGCTGGAAGCTACTTTTTTCCAAGAAACCCTAATGGTTTCTATCCAATTTGGCCAAGTCTTTCCCTTCTTTTCTCCCCTCATCCCTTCAATCATCCTATTTTGGTGAAATCAACTCTTCCTATTTGTACAAAATTAAGGATTTTTGGGAGCTCAATGCTCTTCCCACAGCCACTTTAGTGGAAAACTCCTATTTTCAGCCATCTTTTTTCCTTCTTTTCTCCCATCTTGTATGGCTAGATCTGATGGGGGGAAAGAAATGGGTATGTACACTGGTTTGAATAGTGTTTTGCTCAAGTATCCTTTAGGTTTTTTGGATGGCTTGTGTTGGGATTTGTCTTTGGCCATGTGCTGGAGATTCCCAGCAGCCTACAGATGTGAGTGGCCTTTAGCTTTGGTTGTGGTCTTATCTCCAATTAAGTGCTGGAAGATGCATATATTTTTCTTGGTTGCTTGGACCTTTCTAAGGTGATGGGCTAGTTCACTAAAGGGATGAGCCAACTTCCCAAAGTGATGGGCTATCTTTTCTAAGGTAATGGGCTATTTTCTCTCCTTTTTCCTTACCCACATATTTGGACTCAAGAAATAGGCTTGAGTTTCGGGCCTCATAAGCAGCCCAAAACTTCCATTTCTTGGCTCATCAATGGGCCTCATGAAAACTCGTAACCATCCATACCACAACCCGTTTAGCAAGCCCCAGGCATTTGTGTGGCTTGGGCCCACTTAAGCTTGTAGCGTGGCCTGTTGCTTATTTGCTTGGCATGGCACGTGTGCAAACGTATATGATAAACTCTTGCGTATACCCAAATTCGGTTTCTTCCCAAGTTAGGTGTCGGACTCGGCCAAAAATTTATTACGGCCAAACAGTGGATTTTTTGGGCCTCAACAATGTGCATCATCTAAATTTTTACGGTAGTATCATCAATTTTCCACTTTTCAAATTGTGGATCTTTGGAATCTAGAGTCACGAGTTAGGTAACCCAATTTTCTTTGTGAAGTAGCATAGAGTTTAATCATTGAAGCCCAAATCACATGGTTGGATCCATTCAATTTGAATCCCAATAGTAGGTTGGTGGACGATCAAAGCACAGCAACATCATCGGCAATGACCATAGCAACGAAAAGTGAAGCAAACAAAGGCAACATCAACGGCGGCATCAATGGCCACGTCAACGACATTAGAAAAAAGAAAATTACGAATTCTTCCATATCAACTGTAACTAATTCAAGCAGACACAACTTCTCTTCCCTCCACCTATCACCCTAAAGAGAAGGGGTCGTTGGAGTTAAGAAATAGGCAATATATTCATAGGAGTATGTCAAGGTAATGGGGATATGTCAATAAACATATTATTTTCACTCCCCCTCCCCCCTTTGAAAAGGAGAGGAGGAGAGCACTTAAATTGCAAGGATAACGCAAGCACAAGTCATAAGAAAACCTAAGCTCTGATACATGTCAAACAAAGTATGGCAAATATTCAGATATGCTCGTATATGCTCATATCATTTCATCTCCAATATGGAGGTATTTATAAGGAAGTACAACCCTAAATAAAATATAAAATAAATCTAAATTACAATAGGAAATAAATCTCAATTATAATAGGACTAGATAAATGGGTAAGTAACCAAAATCTTAACATAGTAAAGAATCAAAATCCTAAGTAAAGACTCGCCAACAGATTCCAACCGCTAACTATAGAAAACACAGCCATGATCAACTTTTACTCTTTTTGGTTGTAAATTTGTCATATTGGGAGAATGTCAGAGCAAACACGCCACCAGAACATTTTCACCCTCTCTGGCACTTGGGTTGTCCAAATAGCTGACCAAATTTCGGTAGAACCATGACCATTCGTGGAAGAAGATGCGGCATTCCTCGCTTTGGCTGCATGGTCCTTCTCCTTGCAACATGATAAGCACTCTTCACCGTGAATTGGCCTTTCTTATCAAGGTTCCGTATTAAATTGTCTTTTACCCTCCTCAAGCTTAGGGGAATGGAACGAATAAGCTCCACCTCTTCAAGAAAATAAAAAAAAAAAGGTTATGCAAGAGAGGTACATTCCATGTTCTTGTATTATCATGAATGAGGTCAGCAACTTTAGTATGGACACAATCTGCAGGTTTAGATGAAAAAACACTTGGAAAGTAGATGGTGGGGGACCCATCTATCGCTCCAAATATTTATCTCCTCACCGCTTTCCACTTGTCATCGAGAACCACAAATTAAAAGCTTTCTGGCATCACAGATACTCTTCCAAACACAAGAACTATGAGGGGAAACCACGGCCTCCAGAAAAGAGTGGTTGGGAATAATACTTTGCTTTTAAAACTTGTGCCGTTACAGAATCTGGTTGTTGTAGCAGCCTCCAACCCTGCTTTGCCAGAAGAGCTAAGTTAAAATCATAGAGATTTCTGAAGCCGAGGCCACCATCTGCCTTTGGTAAGCACAATTTGTCCCAAGAGAGCCAATGGATCGTCTTGTCATCATTTGAACTATTCCACCAAAAAGAAGCCATCATCCTGTTTAAATCATCACAAAAGTACTTAGGTAATAGGAAACAGCTCATAGTAAATATAGGTATAGCCTGTGCCACTACTTTTATTAAAATCTCCCTTTCCATCTCTGCAATCTTTTCCAAATCCCTCTCTTTCAAATGATTAAAACTGGCGCATCTCCCTCTTCCAAGTGACAAATCAGCTAAAATGGTATTATTCGAGATGAGATGACCAAGGGCAAACGCACTCTGGTTAGGAGAAATGAGAGAGGGCATAATAGTCTTCAACCGGTTAGCAAGGACCTTTGCTGCAGTCTCATTCATTGTGCTAGTAACTCGAGTTTCAACAGCTGCTAAGACTTCTCCATCATGGCCAGCATATGTGGATGGAAACAGATTATCGAAATAATCCAGAACAATCCCTTCAATGCCCCTGTCTATATATCACACCAGTTTCCGTTACCATCCCTTAAACTTGAGATTTTATTTCTTTGCTTTCGCCCAGACGCTCTTTGATGAAAGAAAGTGTTACGATCTCCTTCCTTTAGCCAAGACACTCGTGATCGTTGTTTCCAGAATCAAGTTGATGCATTAAACCTGAATAAGTGGTAAGCGTGCTCTCATCACAATGCTCATTCCAAACTACCCCCAATTTATCATGTACTCGTTTTATCTCTCCTTTGGTTGCACAAAAAACTGAACGGTACCACTGTAACAACAAGACACGAGTGTGTTTTATTTTTTCAACAACTTGGTGCATTAGTCTCCCCTCAACCGATGTATTCCATGCAGCAGTAATAATTCTCTCACAATCCTCATGTTGAGTCCACATGCTCTCAAACTAAAAACTAGGACGTGACCTTTTGTGCGTAGTACTGTGGTGGCACAGGGAGAGCATAATGGGTAAATGATCGGACCGGCTGGGTTCCAGATGAAAAACTTTTGAATCTGGGAACATTGATCGCCATTCATAATTAGCAAAAGCTGTGTCTAGACGCTCCCTTAAGGCTAAAAAGCTAAGCTAAACTCAATTTAACGTGAGAAGCTTTTAAAGGATGATTAGACGTAAACACCACACTTAAGAACAGCTTTTATCAAGGGAATTAAAATTTTAAATCATTTTGCTATTTGATAATTTTCATTTGCATCAACGATATCAACAAGTGATGGCTATTCCTATTTGTAAGACATCAATCAAGGGATTTGAGAGACAAAACTCTCATGCAAAACTCAATCCAAAACATAGAAATGAGACGGTTCTCTATGAAATTATAAATAGGAGATTTATTTCCATATGGTCTATAGGTATTTTCAGATTTGCCGCATTTCAAGAGGAAGCAAAAATAGATGGAACATTTCCCACGTTGCATACAACAGAAGAATGAACACAACGGATGGACATGCAATGATGTATTATTTAAATTTACATAATTTATTTTATATATTAATCCATTATTCTTCACCAGAAATTTTTTTATGAAAAAAAAAAACGCAATAGATGAAATGGCAATGCCACAGATTCAACGAGAACATCTATGTCAGGGAACACCGGGAATCAAGCCAAGTGATAATATCATCAAGGACTGAAAAAATTCTGTCATCAGGTTCTCCTTCAAGAATGCAATGATAACCTTCCGGGTAGAGTTTAAGGGTTTTATCCTCGCTAGAGGCCTTCTCATAAAGATACTGACTCACTAGGGGATCAGTCACCTTATCTGCTGCTCCATGAAGAATTAGCAGTGGAGATGAAACCTGACATATCTCAAATTTGGTTAACCCATGGCATCAAATGAAAGGTATCGCTACATAACGTAGGAGCTAAAATACTCTGTCAGAAAATGACAAAAGAAGGGATGCACATCAGACACGAAAGGGAACTGACCTTCTCAACTTGCATCTCAATATCCTTGGTAGCATATAGAAGTTCCACTGCAGTCTTCAACCGCACGTGATCATTGTAGCATGTCACATTGTAAACAGCCTGATAAGGGATGAGCAAAGCTTTGAATACTAAAACTCAATCCTCTAAAAGCAGATAAAGAGAACTTGTAGTCTAGATATGATTTTCTCATTAGGAGAAATTTATCATTAGAAATGTGGGGAGTTCTAATTGAATGGCTAGGCAATAGATAGTTTTATCCTGTTTCACTGGTAGAGAAACTTTACTATTGTACAACAGTCATCTCCATCAGATTTTCATACAAGTGCATTTACATTGGTAGAGGAAATGAAAGACAAACCATTTTCCTTTTTATTGGATCTCTGAAAGCCAGCTCAGCTAAATCTTTCTGTGGGATAAGCTTTGCTTTCGGCATAACTTTTGACATAAGAATTAATATCTTCTGAGCGGCTGCTGGAGGCGTTACATCCTCTGCAATCTTTCAGCAACTCAAGGTCAGAAAAAATTTCATGATGAAAATCTGCAACTTCTAAAGTGCATTTGTAGACACAAAATTAGGTCTTGCAACTTCTGAAATCAACACAATAAGAAAATCCGCATACAAGAAATCAGCAGTATCTTCTGTAAGTAGTTTCTTTTTCTGTTGTTCAGACTATTTAACATATGTCTGTTTACGAGTGTATACGAATGTTGTATTCAGGGTCATGTTGAAATAATGGCAGCTTTCTTCTAACAATTTTGATATCCTTCATCTTTTCCTGTTAAGTTGTTTGTGTAAGACGGTAAAACTTCCTTTAAACGAAGCATGAGTCATGTGGAAAGAATAAGAAAGAGAAGGTAGACATCAAAAGATGCAGAAACTTATATTCCAATACACACAGATAGGGGCACTGTGAGCTCATTCCTCCTCCCAAGACTGATTGATTCCAGTAGAGTTTTACATACTACTTGAGGGTCCTAACTTGGTAGCCACAGTAGAGGCCTCCCCAGAAATGTCCTCTAGTTCTTGTCTTCCAAGAACTAACATGGAGGTCTTTGATTCCTGAAGACTGTAATCCCCAGCCTCCAAATCGGCAGGTGCCAGTTGTGCAAATTCCTGATGACGCCTCTAGTAAATGCTATCATTTTTAGTTGATGAACCATCAGTAGGATACACTCCAAACATTCAGGACCTATTTCTATCTTTCCTGCCCACTCACTTTCCCTGAATTCTCAACACACAATAAAAATGCAAACAAGGAAACTTCCTACGAAGCAAGCAATGACCCAACGGTGGCACAAGATACTATTAAAAATTAAAAAAAATTTAAGATTCTTTAGGTAACTAAATCAATATGAATTCTGCAAACTCAGGTAATTACTAATATGAATTCTGGAAGCTCTTTGTTAAAGTATTCATCAGAAGAAAAACATAGAGACTGAAAAGTTTGTTTTCTACATGGTAAGCTTTAAATTTAATCGAAGTGCATGAGATTACAGAACTTCATATTAATAGGAAACTGAAGTTGAAATGAATGAATCTTAAATTTGGTTCCACTAATGTGCATATTGGAGCAACGTGGGCTTACTTTACACATCGGGGCCACGAGAACAACTCCATCCCATGCATATGGTTCCTTTAAGTGAACTTTGAGAGTAACGGCTCCACCCATGGACTGCCCCAATATAAAGTGGGGCAACCCTTTCAACTCTGGTCTTCCTGTCAATCATAATTTTGAAAATAATAGTTTGATTAGTGTAAAGTTTGCAATATCAGATGATAGAGATGCTAAGACTAAGCTAGGATCAGTGTCATACCTTTAATCTTTGTGTACTGTTCGATCACATCATCAGCTAATTGATCAAAGCTTGGAATGTAACCATGCAATCCTTCAGAAAGACCAAAACCAGGGTAGTCCATGGCATATACAGCGTACCCAGATGCAGCAATTCGCCTGGCTATACCTGAAAATCCAAACTTGACGGATATCAAGTGAACTAAACCTTCTAAAATCAGGAACATAGAAAAAAATTTCACACTGATTACACAATACTTAATGGAATGGCATAATGACAAACCTTCAAAGAAGAAAACGCAAGTATCACCATACCCATGACAAAAAAACAAAACACCTTTAATTGGAACACCTTGTTTTGGCATCCAGCTTTTACAGAAAATTTGCAATCCCCTCGAATTTCTTTCGTACCACTACAAACCCAATAACAGTAGCAATCCATACTTGCATTTTGTCAGCAAACAAATGGAGCATTTGCAAAATTAAATACAATGTAGATAGCTTCTACTTTCCAAACAATTTCGGGTAAACAAAATTAACTCTTACCTCCTCTGTTCTGATCCCAGTAGGAGCCAACTACCCGCCAATCCATTCCAAATAAGAAGAACAAATAAAAGCATTAATTACCGTTACTTAGTTTCAACGAATCAAAGGCTGGTAAAGTAAAGGTTAAGATGATGATCACAATTAAAAGAAACCAACCTTAAACAAGCAATGATCAAGCTGTTGTTGGACCTCAACGAAAGCGGATCGAACCTGCCTGCGAGTATAAGCAAAGTCGAGGTTCTGGTTAGCGATCGAGTTCAGCTCCTCACTTACACCTTCAATGGGTGGCCTTTTCTTGGCGGTAACCATTAGGCGAGTTCCTCTGGGGACTAAAAATGTGGGCTTTGGATGAAGATGGTTGATTGGGTTTTGGAATTGAGGAGGAAACAAAGGAAGCTTAAGAGGTTGGTATCTCAGAGCACGGGAAAGGTCCATTAGAGAGGTCAGTGAGGAAAACGTCAAACACAGACAGGGAGCTCTCCAGTGAGCCTTTGAAACGAGCCGAAGTGCACCACTTCGATTTTATTTCTACTTTTGTTTTGTCCATCCAAAGTGCACGTCACTTTTCCTAGAAGATGCACATGGAGCACGCGCTTAAATATTTTTCTTTTGGTCGGAGTGGAGAGATCCCTCCTAGTTCTGGTTGTTTTTATTTTTTTTTAATGCTTATATATAGGAAATTTAATTATATAGATACTTTATAAGGATACGACAGCTGTTCAACTGTACCCTTTTGAACTAGTGTTTTTCTTTTGTTGGGGAAGAACAAAAAAACTGAAAAGGGTTATGTAATATTACAAATTATGGTACGAGATTTCTTGGAAAGTTTATAAATCGACAATAAATGGAACCAGCTAATCTATGGCCTACCTACAAGTTCAACTTTTGTAGTTACATGTAAAAGGGGAGAAAAACTTTGTTCCAATCAAGATAACACTGTTTTGCTATTTTCGATCAATAATGTTATGTCACGTGGAAGTGTTATTATGCATGTCATAGCGTCATTCGTTGGGTATAACAAAATAGTGATATCTCCGTTTCATAGAAGTCTTTCTCATAAAGAGTACATGAGAATTTTGATATGTCCCTTTAACTCATCAAATTATGGCGTTTACCACTATCAATTCAAGCACTGGCATCTTATCAAAATCTTAAAAGGAAAATGTGAAAGGATGCTGTAAATGATCGTAAATTTTAATTGGGGGAGCACCGAAAATCAAGCCATGTTACAATGTCATCTAGGGCAGTAAAAATTCTGTCATCAGGTTCCCCTTGAAGAATGCAGTGATAACCATCTTGATAGAGCTTCAAAGTTTTATCCTTGCTAGAGGCCTTCTCATAAAGTAACTGGCTCACTAAAGGATCGGTCACCTTATCTGCCGCTCCATGAAGAATTAGCAATGGCCCTGAAACCTGCAAAATCTCCAGAAACTAGTTAAGTCATGCTGCTGGTATTTTTGAAAGGGCATGACAGAATAGCACAAAGGGCAACCGACCTTATCCAACTGTGTTTCTATATCACTTGTGGCCTTCAGCAGTTCCACAGCTGTTCTTGATCGCATGTGGTCTTTGTAAGAAATCACATTGTAACCAGCCTAAAGAGAGAAAATTAACATCACAATTTAACTATTGTTTCAGCTTCAGTTGATCAACCAACTAAATGGAGAAGTGCAGAAAGGGCTAACCGTTTTTCTCTTTCTCGGATCTCTGTAGCTTAGGCCAGCCATGTCTTTCTGGGGAAAGAGTTTTGCCTGAGGCAAAACTTCAGACATGAGTGCTAATAGCTTCAGAACTATTGCTGGAGGCATCACGTCCTCTGCAATCTTGGCAACTCAAAGTCAACAGACAAATATTCAGTTGGTGATCCAAGAATGAGAAGTCCGAATGTAACTAAATCAGCCAAGGAAACCAACATTATCACTAGTTTGCGCAGCAATGGAGATGGAGAGGAACATGTAAACACGGAAACACAATTTGCTAGTGAAAACTAAACAAAAAACAAAGAAAGAGAAGGAGCTTACTTTACACATTGGAGCTACAAGGATTACTCCATCCCATTTAGACGGTTCTTTTAGATGAATCTTGAGAGTGACAGCTCCGCCCATGGACTCTCCCATTATAAAGAAGGGCAAACCTTTCACTTCAGGTCTTCCTGAATTGTAATACAAAGCAATTAGCAATTAGCAAATAGCAAGCCTGTCTTGTAGGAGTTGCAACTTGCAATACAAAGTGATCACAGCAAAATACTATGAAGCATAACATTGAGTCTAGGCAATTTCACACCTTTGATATTAGTAAATTGTTCATTAACATCGTCAACCAATTCATCAAAGTTTGGGATGTAACCATGCAATCCTTCAGAAAGACCAAAACCTGGATAGTCCACAGCATATACAGCGTACCCAGATGCAGCAATTCGCTTAGCAATACCTGAAAATCCAAATTCGAACCTCACCATGTGTAAAACTTCCAAGTTTTGGCCTTAGATTGGCATAAACTTTTAGTTGGATTAATTATAATACAGGGAAGTAGCTGCTCAAATTTACAAACAAATTAATAAACAAATAAGTAAAGGGAAAGACAGTGCAACCAACCTTCAAAGAAGAATGTGCAAGTGCTACCGTACCCATGGCAAAAACATAAAGCACCTTTGATTTGAACATCTAGTTTTGGCAACCAGCTTTTGCAGAAAATTTGCATGCCCTTTGAGTTCCTTCCATACCACTACGAACAATGGCCACAACAAGTTCTAAAATGATCATCAATTAAATCTGTGGAATTAAGAATTAAAGAAGTCAATTTGTTTCTTACCTCCTCTGTTCTGATGCCAACATGATCTATCTAAAATTTTCAAGAGGGAGAAAGCAAACGCATTATGAGTTCCTAATATTTTGAAATTGAAACTTGAATTCCATTCAACTGTTACAAATGTTTAAGCAGCAAGCTAGCAGCCTATCACGACCATAATCAAATTGAACGAACCTTGAACAAGCAATGATCAAGCTGTTTATGCACGTCAACGAATGCCGACCGAACTCGTCTCCGAGCAGGTGCATGGTCTAGATTCTGCGAAGCCATGGCGCTCATCTCTTCGCTTAAGCCTTCTATTGGCGACGGTCTCTTAGCCGTGACCCTGAACTGAGTTCTTCTTGGGTCCAATTTTGGTTGATGAAAAATGGGTACGTGCTGTTTTTGTGGATACTTGATCGGAGAGAAGGATTTCCAGTGAAACAGAGAAGGCTCCGTTGGTCGGAAACTCAGAGTAAGCGAAAGGTTCATGGCTGTAATTATGGAATAGTTTATGGGAAGTGGATGCAAGTTTGACGGTCATAGCTCTGGTTTTAGTCAAACAGAGTGGACCACGTGCGCTGCACTATAATTTATTTTCTGGAAATTAGAAATTATTTTTTTTGGGTGTAAAATTAAAGTATAATTTGATATTGCCCTATTGAAGTTTTCAGAAACAGTTGGTTCTCCCGCTCAAACATAACCTTGTGATAAAAAAACAAAATAGCGAAGATTTTGCATGAATTGGCCCAAAAGCCCCCTCACAGACTTCTCGAAGAGAAGTTCATCTCACTCTTGCAATCATGTAAGGCCACAAAGCAACTTCGCCAAACACAGACCCAGATAATCACCCACGGCTTCTCGCACAACCACTATATCGCCCCAAAACTAATTACAGCATGCGCCGAACTGAAGCAAATGGCGTATGCCCACAAAGTGTTCGATGGAATTCCGGACCCGAACTTTGCTTTATGGAATGCAATGTTCAGAGGGTATGCTAAGAATGAGAGTCATAGAGAAGTTATACTATTGTTTGGAAGGATGAAGAGCATGGATATAATGCCCAATTGCTTCACGTTTCCTGTTGTGATTAAATCTTGTGGGAGACTGAAAAGGTTGGTAGAAGGTGAAGAGGTGCATTGTGTAGTGATAAAAGGTGGTTTTAGAGCAAACCCATATGTGGGAACGACGCTGATTGAAATGTATGCGGCTGGGGGAGTGATTGGAGCTGCTTACAAGGTGTTCGGTGAGATGTTCGAGAGGAATGTGGTTGCTTGGACTTCCATGATTAATGGTTACATTTTGTGTGGTGATATGGTTTCTGCACAGCGCCTTTTTCATTTGGCTCCGGAACGTGATATTGTGTTGTGGAACACCATGGTTTCAGGTTATATTGAGCTGAGGGATATGGTGGCAGCTAGAAAACTCTTTGATGACATGCCAAGACGAGATGTGATGGGTTGGAATACCGTTTTGAATGGTTATGCAAGTAATGGGGAGATTGATGCTTTTGAGAAGTTGTTTGAAGAGATGTCTGAGAGGAATGTTTTCTCTTGGAATGGATTAATTGGAGGATATGTACGTAATGGACGTTTCTTTCAAGTTCTGGGATCTTTCAAGAGGATGCTAAGCGAGGGTGATGTGCTTCCTAATGATGCCACCTTAGTGACTGTGTTGTCGGCATGTGCAAGATTAGGAGCTCTTGATTTGGGTAAGTGGGTACATGTATATGCAGAGAGCATTGGGTACAAGAGAAATGTTTTCGTTGGGAATGCTTTGATTGACATGTATGCAAAATGTGGGATCATTGATACTGCACTTGACGTGTTCAAGAGCATGGATAACAAGGATTTAATTACCTGGAACACTATGATTTGTGGCTTGGCAATGCACGGACGTGGGGCGGATGCCTTAAATTTGTTTCGCCAGATGAAGAATTATGGAGAAAACCCAGATGGGATCACCTTCATAGGCATTTTGTGCTCTTGTACACATCTTGGATTGGTCGAAGATGGCCTTTTGTATTTCCAATCAATGATTGATGACTACTCAATTGTGCCACAGATTGAGCATTATGGTTGTATGGTGGATCTGCTGGGACGCTCGGGTCTTTTGGACCAGGCCATGAACTTTGTGAGGAAGATGCCAATGGAACCAGATGCTGTTATTTGGGCTGCCTTACTAGGGGCATGTCGGATTTACAAAAACATTGAGTTTGCAGAGCTGGCTCTTGAACGTCTCATTGAACTTGAACCGAAAAACCCTGCAAATTATGTCATGCTCTCAAATATTTATGGTGATCTTGGGAGATGGAGAGATTTGGCGAGATTAAAAGTTGCAATGAGGGATACTGGGTATAAAAAAGTCCCGGGTGTTAGCTTTATTGAGGCCAATGATGGTGTGGTTGAGTTCTATTCCTTAGATGATAGGCATCCTGAGACTGAAGAAATATATGGAGCCTTGAGGGGATTGACGAAACTGCTAAAATCATCTGGATATGTACCAGACTTTCTGGATCTTGGGCAGGGAGCCTAGGGTTCAAAACCAGGATAAGGGAAACATTAATTTGTTTCTGTAGATTTTGCAACCCTGTAACTTGTAACATATGGTCAGGTTATATCATTGTTGAAGGAAACTGAGGTATTATCTCTTTAACCAGGAAAAGAAGAGGAAAGGTGGAACCACTACTCATTTATATATATATATATATATATATATATATATATATATATGCTTCAATGTTTTTGGATTATAAGAATTTAAATGACGTTTGCTACTTAGAATGTCACCATGTATTACATTAACAGTAGAGAAGCTACTGCTGCTCATCCGCTACTTTTCTCTGCAATTCTCTTTGATCTAGTGTGGTTTCCTAGCTGACAGCTATCCAAGTCTTGTAGACGGGCTAAAGGCCGAAAGGGGTCAGCCTGCTAGTTAGGCTTGGACTGCACACTTGGGCCTGTGGCATCATATTGGGCTGCATCCACCGATCAGGAAAAAGCCCAATTAACCCTTCGACCGCGGACCTCTTGGTCATTTGTCTTTTGCATCTATCACTATCTCACTGTCACATATTGTTAGCCACCCTACCCACATACCATTTTCACCGATAACAAAAATTAATGGCTACTTGGACTTGTTTTTGGGTATAGATATATTTTTATGTAATTTTATAAGTTGATAAATTTATGAATAAATAATTGATAGATTTACTATTATACTCAATATAAGAGCTCAAATTATAAAAATACCATGTATGAACTGGACTGTGGTTTTATAAATGAATTCTCATTCTAAAAAAAAATTGGACACTTGTGTGTCTCTAAATTAAACATTAAATATTAAATATAAAACGAAACCCATCTTGCAAACTCCATAAACTAACATTACATGCTTTGTACGTATTAAGTTTAGCTTTAAATAACGATTTAATTACCTAATCTTCTCTTAAAAAACAAAACAAAACACTTGATCATGATAAGTGCGGCGGCCCAAGTCTAGATGAGCAACAAGTGCAGTGATTAAGCCAAGTGGACAAAATCTAAACAAGTTTGTGTAATTAAAGAAAAGCATAACCCGTGTCGTTCACCAAAAGAAAAACAAATAAAGGAGTATAATTGGGTAATTTATTTATATAATCTGGTCTCTTTCATCATGCATGTGATTTATTAGTAAAGTAAAATTGAGGGCTGTGATTTGGAGTTGATGATGAGTAGTTGGGTGGCTTGTAGTAATAAATAGTCAACGGCTGCCTCTCTTCTGATGTAAAATGAAATCCAAAACTTGCGGACCCGATTGATTTAATCTTTGTTCCTCTACCCACCAAAAATAAAAACACGGAACATTGATCTTCACATGACAGTGTAGGAAGTGAAACCAAACCAAACTGATTAGACACAGGCAAATATTTTGAACGGATCAAACATACGACGACGAGGAAAGGAGGGAATTGAATCCACATCTCTGATTTGCTGATGGAGAAGCGCACGTCACTATATTTGGCCAAATTTTGTGGAGGACTTGGAAACTAAATGAAAATGAAGTCACTAAGTAGAGTTATTTGGTGATTTTCCAACTTGAAAAAGCATTCAACAGTCAACCAGTTGGAAAATCGTTGGCCGCTCAGCTCAGTGGCATGATTATCATTTCCCGTTTTCATAGCCAGAGAAGTAGGTACAGCTATCAGCTACACACATGGAAAATTGTTATAATGTGTGTGTGTGTATGTGTACATGTGTCCGATTGTCATGCCTTTAATTTAGGTACGTAGTTGTACTATAGTACACGAGTTAGGATTGCTGATGTATGATTGGCTAGATGTTGATGTCAGTTTAATTAACAAATCTTTGGATTCCTATTGAGTTTCTCAACTTAATCAGCTATTTTTATACGTTTTGAATTAAATTTGTTAGGAACTTCATGAAAAGTATTATATATCCCTATCGCTTATAACTTTATGAAAAAAGTATTTGGTGTTACGGACGGTCACATTGTCAAATGATGTCGCATCGAAAAGCTCTTCCGCCACGATCAAATCACATTTGACACAATCTTAAATTCTTCTAGTGTGGGTCTATGTAGCTTTTAGTAATCACTTTACTTATCTTATTAAGACTTGATATCATCTTGGTGTAGCAAGAGTACGTGTATTCTTCAGAGCACGCGTAGCATGCGGTTCGTTGGCTGCTTAATGAACTGCATGCGTAGATTTAGAAAGAAAAAGATAAAAAAAATACTCAACATCCAAATGAGTCTTACTAATAATACGATGGATCGACTAAGCCCCGCCACGATCAAATCTTAAAGGGGCCGTAATCCATATCGTTCCAGATGATTAATTTAAAAAAGGATATTCAATTCAATTGTAGTATATAATAAATAAATCAAAAGATAAGACTGACTGAGGCCCATCGAAACCTAAAAGTCGTTATGAGGATCCCTGCAAGCTTAAAATTCTCCTCCTTTTAAAGATATAAATCATTAAAGTTGTGCATCGCCATGTCTTATTCCTTGCCGTCAGGCTCAGTCATATCTACTGTCATGGTTCGGGGGGATCCAGTGCAAATTGTAGTTTATTTAGTTAGAAATTTTCGTACCAAGGGGAGAGCGTTCAATGCTGATCATGATTTCAATCCCACCTTTTCAACACCGACTTGGATCTTTGGGCTTCTAAATCTTGCAACACTCATGCACAATCTAAAACCTAGAATTTCTAATCCCCCATTACCAAATTTCTACATGCACCCATCTTGCTATTGGCTTTGGCTTTTGAAAATTTCAACCTTTTTAAAAATGTAACAATCGGGGCGCGGCAAACCCCAAACCAACTCCCGAATGATACTATAGTAGGACTGACCGACTTTACAAGATCGTATGCAAGGAAGGTGAAGAAAAAAACTGCTGCACCAACCACCAAATCAGCCCTTTGCTTTGTAGATTTATATAGTCTTTTTCGAAATTATGATATAAGTATTCGTGTCAATAGCGCATTTGATGCATTTGATACGTGAACATCAAAATCTAGCACTTCTCTTGTATAAGCTGAGCACATTTCTACAGATGTTGGGGACACATTTTAACTAGTTATGGCTAAATTAATGTGAATCCTATGATATAGGATATCCAGCCCGGCCGCCACATTTCTACACGTCTATTATTTGTCTCTGAGTTCGTCTGTTAGTCCGATGTGACACCTATCAATTCCTGCATGTTCGATTTGATTAAATGGTACAAAACAACGTTTGTCTCTTTTATTTTAGAGACGTGATACTTTCCCTTCCCACACAATGACATAACGAGGACAATATCGTGTAAAGACTACTGCATGCTATGCAAGGCCATGCTTGTAAGGTATATAGCAGTTCAATTATCTGACCCCCTTTTCAGCTTTCAGCTAATATACTCGATGCCATTCTTTTCTTCTTGAAATGACTCTGCATAAGTTGGGGATTCATGATTGCTTTTATACTTGGCTTTTCATTTTATTTTTTATTGCAACATTAGATTCGCCTAGATATGAATGGTATCAAAAAAATAATTGGTTTACAATTTAACTATTTCTTTTATAAGTTTATATCATATGTCTATGTGGTCCTTATATCATGTCAAACTCATCATTCTGATTCTTAAACTTACTAATCAATGTCATCCTTATTCTCTTATCATGTACATTAATATATCATTCTCGAGTCAATTTCATTGAAAATTCCTCTCACCCATTATCACCCCTCTCTTTTTATCCCCCCCTCCCCCAATCCACACTCCCCATGCCCGCCCCCTCTTCTCTAGCCGATGTCTACCCCTCACTCTTTTTCCAATCCACACTCATCATTCCGTTTTATAGAATTTTAAACTGAATTGACATCGTGGATGACATTGTTGTACGGAGCAAGGGAATGAGGACAACATTAATTGATTTTGAAATTTAGGGATCAAAATGATGAGTTTGACATGATACAAAGACCATTGGCGATTAATCATACTAAAAACATAATCTTTCTCTTAATTTTCATTTTCTCAAAGGTGGCCGATATTACCAACGTATCCTTAGAAGAAGAAAAAACATCAATAATGAACTAATGGAAGGGATGCTTTAAACGGAGAGATTGTAGAAATGCAACACAAGCAAGAACAAGGCCGAAACATAAAAGCAAGCATGTAACCATATGGCGCAACATAACGCATTAATATATGCATAGGGCCATGAGAGAGAGAGAGAGAGAGAGAGAGAGAGAGAGAGAGAGAGAGAGAGAGTCACGCCCTCTGTCATCGTGAAGAGCCTCACAACACACACCACCAATCACCTACGCCATCGTCAAGCTCAAGTCAAGCCCACGCTCGCATTCAGCACTCATATACAGAGGCATGTTCACAATTCACAACACAGTCGTGATCATAAGAAACCCCGGCCCAATGTTTGTTTATATATATATATATATATATTAATCTTTCCTATGTCATAACATAATATAAGTCCGGCGAATTCATCTTGTTTTTGTTCTTTTGCTTGCTGCTAATTTAGCTCGTAATAAGATTCATTGGTTAACTTAACATTATTATTTTAGGATGATTGTATCTACTTCCAGGTGGCCAAATGTATCCATATCCTAAATCCTAAAATCCTTCCTGGTTCATGTTTGCGTCATCTAACTTCCACTGGCCGGCAAACATAACATATATTGCTACCAAACCTACCTATCGTAACCATGGAAGGGAATTAAAAATTCCAGAAAAATACAACTGGATATATAATACATATACTTAGTGAATTAATGAATCACATTAGAATATGCCCATACCAAAAAAAAAAAAAAAAAAAAAAAAAAGAGGACAGATTTGTCAGCTGGCCATGTTGAATTTAATTTTAATTATTAAATTACTTTGATGCTCTATTGAGTGTTTTGGGCTTTTTTTATGAGGTTTTTGGGTTGGGTTTGTTTTAAAAAATCAATGACAGTTTTGTAATTTAAAAGAAGTTAAAAGACTTTTTGTTATGTCGTAAATGGACTTTGAGTGTGTTTTTAAAGTCCATTTCATATATAGTTTTTTTCAATTATATAATTTGGACTCCTATATTGTGTATTATAATGAATCTCCTAAAAAAAATTCAAAAAAATTAGGCTTAAATGCTAAAATGGTCCCTGTGTTTTAGCCCGTTAGCCAATTTAGTCCATGTGTTTTCAATTTGGCTAATTTGGTCCCTGTGTTTTGGACCGTTAGCTAATGTAATCCAATTCGTTAAACTTCTGTTAAAATATTAATAAAAAATATAAATATTTGAATTCAATCAATAAAATAAATAATTATGAAATAAAAATAAGATTTAAAAGCTAAAAGCAATTAAAAACAAAGGACAACAGCAACACCCTTTCTCCCCAGTAACAACTCACCCACACGCAAAAACCGCAACTCCCCAAGTCACAGCCACCCACCCCCACCCCTCCCCTTCTCTCTCTTTCTCTCTCTCTCTCTCTCTCTCAAGAACAATCCCTAACTCCTGACCATCTCCCAGTAGAATCTTCATCATGCAGTCATCGCCCCACTCCCTCTAACCACATTGCTGAGTAGCCCTGTGCCCATCCTGTTTTTTTTTTAAAAAATCTTTTTTCTAATGCTATGTTTTAGTTCTAATGAAGTTTTAATATGTTTTTAAATTAATTCAATTTTTATAAATTAATTCCAACAAAATTTATAGGTTTTCAAAGGAAGAAGAAGAAAAAAAGAATTATCATGTTTATTTAACAGCAATTTTAACAGAATGGGCCATATTGGCTAATAGTGCTAAACACAAGGACCAAATTAGCTAAATTAAAAATACATGGACTAAATTGGCTAACAAGATAAAACACAGGGACTATTTTAGCATTTAAGCCAAAAAAATAAAGAAGGGAACACAATTTGGGTTGGGGTGAACTTACTGGCAAACACTGAACGGGGGTGTAGTGTATGTGCACGCAATCGAGAATATTTAGAAACCCCCTTGTTTGAACATAATTTTCCACCATAGAAATAACATGGATTTTGAGTACAAGTCACTCTTGTCTCTCTCTCAACACATTTTGAGTAGAGAGAAATGAGTTCTCGTCATCACATATGTTATGAGGAGGAGGAGTAGAATCTCAACCTTATTAAGAACAAAAATCAAGATTATTATTGAAAACAAGAACCATTATTGGGCCAGCAGGCTTTGAACCCTTGATGGCATCCAGCAACCTCTCTATCTCTATCTGTAACGTCAAATTCTGCTCCATTAATAATAACTGGGGTTTTAAGGCATAAAAGGGTTAGGAGCATGCATCTGATCGTTACGGAAGGGTTGGACTATGCAATATTAAAAGGTCAAGAGAAAAAGAGGGTGAGAGAGTAATAATTAAGCTTCGAAGACTTCAAATAAAATAATATAACAAGTTACAAATAAAAACATTCATCTTGTACTGAATTCTCGTGATACTTTGACAATAATAATAATGCCATTATATAGTTCATTTACTACCAATATGCAAATTCATGCATCATCAGTTTTCTCTCTAAACCTAATGCTTGAATTGAATCTCTGTTTTTTGTTTGAAAAAAAATAATTCTTTTAACTTGATTTGACTTGAGAATATGAGTATATGACTTTTGTGTTGAAAAAGGTTATTGGTTGAACATGACTGAGGAATTGATGTGTGTCATGTTCTTAAGGAAGAGATAAATTCGGTGTGTTTCAAATTTCATATATATGATGCTTGTTATTTACCTTAATCGTTATTATTTAATAAAAAATGTTCAAATAATGTCTGTTATCAACTATTAGAATTTGGTATGTATTTGCACTTGTATTCTACTTTTAACGGGCCCATGGTTGAGAGTGAGTATGGTGAACTAGTGAAGAACATGACCCATTTTTGCTTTTTTATTTTATTTTATATATAAGCTGAAGAGGAAATTCCTCTTAATCACTTGAGTTAAAAGCTGCTTACATTAAATTTATTTATATTTTAACTTTGTCAAGAAGAAAATATAAAAACATGTTGACAAGTTATGGCACTAAAGCGAAGGGTTGTATATATATATATATATAAAGAGAAAGGTATGGCATGGGGGATGGTGGAAGAGCCAATAAAAGGCAGAAACACACACGCACAAAGAGAGAGAGAGAGAGAGAGAGAGAGAGAGAGAGAGAGAGAGCAGAGAAGCACGGAGAGGGCGAGTATGAACAAACTGGGATACGGGCATGAAGAGCCCAGTAGAGAACAGCTCCAGGCAAAAAACACCACTCCGCTTTTCCATATCCCACTGCCGTTTCCTTCATACTCCTAAGTCGTTTCGTCTTGGTCTTTTAATACTATATGATCATTATTCCTCCACCACCGCCACCGCAACCACCGCCACCACCATCATTAACCAACAGGTTTTTGTACTGTCCTGTCCTGACTACTAGTACTGATCATCGTTATATCCATCGTCGACCAGGGAGGCAGCAGTGGACAAATTAGTCTGTACCTTCCCCACCCACACAAAAATTATAACAAGCACTCTCTCTCTCTCTTCCGTTACCATTCCGTATAAGCGTGAACAGTGTGTGCAGTGCAGGTCATATTATACCCAGCTCACCAAAACACACAGCCTGTCCTTCTCTTCCTATGACACTTCATCCCTTCCCAACTCACTCCCACCACCATTATTCTAATCTCAATTTCAATTTATATTCTTACATCTCTCGTTTCCACTTGTTACCGCCGGTCAACCACCTCTGCCCTACCACTCCTTCCCATCATCATCCTCTCCCCCACAACAAGCCCCGCCGCTGGGCCCACATGGCCTCCGGCCCCACCACCCCACGCCAACGACAACAGCAACAACAGCGCAAGGACAAGCTTCTCATTATCATGGGCGCCACAGGCGCTGGCAAGTCCCGCCTCTCCCTCGACCTCGCCACCCGCTTCCCTTCCTTCGAAATCGTCAACTCCGACAAAATGCAACTCTACGCCGGCCTCGACATCACCACCAACAAGCTTCCCATCCCCGACCGCCTCGGCGTCCCCCACCATCTCCTCGGCGAGTTCGACCCTCGCCACGGCGATTTTACTCCCTCCCAATTCCGCGCAGTCGCCGGTCAAGCCATTTCCAGCATTACGAATCGAAGGAAGGTGCCGATGCTCGTCGGCGGCTCCAACTCCTTCATTCATGCGCTCCTCGTGGACCGGTTCGAACCGGGCTCCAATGTCTTCGAACCGGGTTTCAATGGCTCTGTCTCTTCCGAGCTCAGGTATAATTGCTGTTTTCTGTGGGTGGACGTGTCGTTGGCGGTCTTGACGGAGTACTTGTGCAAGCGAGTGGACGAAATGCTCGACTCTGGGATGTTGGACGAGTTGGCCGAGTTCTGCGACCCGGATCGCCAGGACGAAGACGAATCGACGGCGAGTCAGACAGCGTTGAGAAAGGCGATTGGGGTTCCCGAGTTCACTAGGTATTTTAAAAGGTATCCACCGCAGGGGAGAGGCGGGGAGGGTGATGATCGGGAGCGGAGGGGAGCATACGAAGAGGCGGTGAGGGCGATCAAGGACAACACGTGTCAGCTGGCGAAGAGGCAGATAGGTAAGATCCTACGGCTGAAGGGAGGAGGGTGGGAACTACAGAGGCTAGATGCAACGGACGCATTTAGGGCGGTGGTTGCGACGACGTCGTCGGATGAGGACGACGGAAAGAGGTGGTCAGAGATATGGGAGAGGCAGGTTGTCAAAACGAGCGTGAAGGTTGTGAAGCGCTTCTTGGAGGAGTAGGTCTTCCAGCTTTTTCCAGCTATACACCTATTTTTTAAAAAAAATTCCTCCGAGTTTTTAGTTTGTTAACAATTTTGGGGAAAGATTCCTCTGTGCCTCTACTTCCCAATTCCCATATGCACCCAAAAAAAAAAAAAAAAAAAGGGGAGGGGGGGGTTGGGGACTTGAGGACTGAGGTCGGGACAATGCGACTGTGTAGTAGAATAGAACATGAAGAGTGGAGTGGGTTACAAATTTTTGGTTTGGGAGGAAGTGGAAAAAGAGGAAAAAAAACACAAATACAAGAAACCGACAGATGAAAAAAAGAAAAAGAAAAGAGAGAGACAACAATTTTGGGAAGCAAAAGAGTTTTTCTGAATTCCGCAACCTTAATTAGGAAAATTCTGTGAATTGTCTTTGTATCAATTTGTTTAGGAAGTCTCTTAATCACATATTTAGTGTGTTAGTAACGAGCAAATCACACACTCAACTCTTCTCAGTTCCTAGAATCATATAAATTTTTGTTTTGTTTTTCGTTTTATATTTTTGGTGAGGATGACATACAAGATTGCCCTTTTTGCTTTTTGCAGCCTAAAACACATGACTAAATAATTATTTCCAATACTACTCAAAGTTTGTGCATAGAAAATTAGAAATGGCCTGGATTTTATATTAGAAAATGAGGGAATAAATAGTCTGTCAGTCAGGTATTTGCGTGCAATTGAAAATGGAATTTGTTGCAGTAGCAGCTGAAGCTAACATTTGATTTTTTCCTATCTAGAAAAAGGGCCGGGGGAAATCTAATCAAACTGTCCTGTTCCTGTATGTCAAATGCCATTATGCCATTATGCCAGAGAGGTGAGAGGTGAGAGGTGAGGGGTCTGAAGACTGAAGGTGGTGGCAAACGAGTTGGAGATTTTGTAATTTACTAGATTCTTCTCTAGATCTTGTAGAATGCCAGAATGCCAGAATGATCTGATAAAATAAAACATAAGAAAGAAACATCTTATTAGATACATACTATTTGTCCGTCCGTCGTCTTATTTTTAGATTATACCAAACACACACACGTTCTTAGTCTCCTCCTCCGGCAAGTTTCTGTTTATTCTTTTGAGATTCTCATTATGCTAATCAGTTTTTAAAACCCAATTCAAAGAACAATTGAATGATGGAGGACCTGGTTGTCTCTGTGCCTTGTGAATTGGGTGAGAGAATTTTGGAAAGTGTGTGATATCCCAAGTCCCGAGTCTTTGACAAATATTAATGGCGGAGTTGCTAATCTATAACTAGGACAGGGATATGAACTATGAAGTGAAGGCTAGGATGATGCCTTCTTTCCATTTCTCAACATTTACTCTGCTCTGCTCTGCTTCATCAATCAACACATGTAATTGGAATTGTCTACCCAGAATGGGAAGTCATGACTTGTCAATTTGTTGCCAGCAGCAGCAGCAGAGTGATGAAATGTTCTGAGCATCAGAACATCAATTAAGTTGATACATTTCAAGTGGAAAGGTTTTAAAAGAACCCAATTGTTTTATTGATGAAACTCAGCACATTGTAATTGCAAATTCAGATTATCTGCAAGATTTTTCCCCTAAAAGCTTGGAACTTTAAGCTTAACATTCTGTTTTGAAGCAAGTGAGTTTTTGGGCACTGTTGTTGATGGGGCACCAGTTACAGATAACAAGGCCATTCTTTTGAGTTCAAGGTTCTGAATCTTCTGAAACAATTAGTTATAGAAGCTTCTTGTGATGTGATCATGTGATATGATGTGATGTGATGTGATGATGTGAGGTTTAAGGATGAGATGAATGATCCTTTTAAGGTCGTTATCCAAACCCTTGAAAATGTTGTTTTTCTTTTCTCTGGGAAAACCCCAAATACGTGTAACTGGGTTGGTACTCGTATGACATATCCGTGTGGGGACCAAATTCAAATTACATGGAGTTCTTATTAAAACCAATTTATTTAGTATGAAATTGGGTGCCTAGGAAAGGAAGGAACCCATCAAATTTCTGCTAGAGCAACTGTTTCTCGTGTCTCTGCCACTCAAACCACTAGATTTTAAGGAAAAGCTATGTGTTTAGTGCTAATTACAATAACTAATGAGAACGATTATAGAGAGGGAAGATTTGTGTTGTTTATTGAAGGATGGATGCAAATTGGGTGACAATGACAAGAGAAGTGGGCAATGGTGCTGCCATACAAGTTACAAGAGGGGGGGGGGACAATTTCTAGTGGACATAAAATTCAAAATGATTTGTATAATCAACAACTGAGTCTGAGGCCAGAATGGGTGAATGACAGCTTATTATATATTTGAGAAGAATGAATTATTATTAGACATTAGGGAGCAATTATTAGTTGAAAGGTTTAGGATCAAACAGGTTTAAGTTCTCTGAACTGGAAAATTTGGTAAATGTTTCTGAAAACGGGGAAGATGCAGCAGCTAGCAAGCATGTGCAATGCGCATGAAATGGCACGTACAAATGAGAGATTAATTAAGAAAAGTAGTTTGAATTAATTAATTGAAACTCTTGTTGGGGGACCATCGACCATGAATGATGATCATCTTCTCGTAACTAACACAAAACATGCGTGTAGAATTATAAATATTATTATTACACTTTCTGAGTATGTCTGTTTGTTTGTGCTCAAGTCAGAAGCATCATTCATTTCATACACAAATCACAAAACAACAACCACTGAACCACCGTAATATTTATGTATATATTGATGATATGTAGGTTGGTCCACCAAGGGAGGAGGAGGGAAATGGATGAATAGTCAAAATCATGGGTCGCATTAGCTATTGTGTGTGTGTGTGTGTAGGTAGACAGCTATGGGGGATTTAATTAATTAATTTTGGTTTAGAAGAAAAACAAAAGTGGGAAGTGGGTTTTGGTCATAATCATATGGAGTTAACATAGAAACAATAAATCAATGGCAGAAAGGGCAATCGGGAGATCCAAGGACAGGAGTGATCGAAAGAGTGAAAGACAAAAGCATCGAGAAGTGAGTGTTGTTGTTTTGTTTTGAACCATTTTATTCATATTTTAAGAATAAAATGAATATGTTTGTGTTGTGAGCCACTTATTGCACTGTGGGTAAATGAATATGCCTAGACTCGGAGCGCATGATGGCTTTGTGTTTGTAGGCAAAACCAAGAAGAGAGAAAAGGCCTTCTTTCCTCTGCTCTTCTGCTCTTCTGCCCTTCTGATCAATGATCATATTCTTATGGACAGAGAGCAGAAGAATGGAAGAGACAGAGAGCGTGCGCGTGCGGTTTGGTTTGGTTTGCGCATGATCCTATAACTCAAGTCAAGTTGTTATATTTTAAACATACCAATGAACAAAAAACTGTATTTTATTTTATTTACTACATTCTTGATTTGTGGTGAGTTTGTTTGAACACCACCCCATGTTTTCCATTCCAGTTTTCAATTTGTGGTGTGGAAGAGTAAAACTTACAGGCTGCTGCTTCTGTTGCCTCTCTGACTTTTTTCCAAGCACAATGAGAACCATGTGGGGTTTGCAAACCACCAAGTTGGCCAGGTTACTGGGCCAATGGGCTACTCAGATAGGAGAGGCCCGGCCAATGGGCTTCCGCGACATAATTGACATAGTTGTGTGCTGTGCTCTCTTCTTCTTTTAAATGTAGCAGTTGAAAAGATGGTACGCAAGAGATTTATGCATGATGTGGCAATTCTTTTTCGTATTTAATTAGGTGGGTAATTGAAACTTGGGAACTCTTGCTAAACTTTTCCTTTGTTTGTCCCTTTTTACATCTCTTGGTAAGGTATAATTACTTAGAAAAAAATGTCATGAAAAAGGAAAGTTGGTTTAAGGTGAGGAACGCAGCAGAACTTGACCTTTGACAAACTTGGAAGTAAAATTGAAGGCAGAGAAGTACGCAATGCGGCAGTTGGACTTTAAACAAACACACGAAAATCATATTCAAATTATGCAAATCATTATATTAATCTTTTTCCGTGGTCAAGAAAACGTGTTTCATTAGTTGCTTGATGCGAATTACCATTCTAAACGGCAAACAGAGGAGAAGACAAGTAGTAGTTTTGAAATATATATTTGCTACCTGCTCTGCTGTGCTACTGTTCAACATTATAAACCTGGTCCAGTTGAAATATAGTGGGCTGAATTACAATAGTTTTATTTTTCTTGGATCAGACTTTGACTGTTTAATACTATAATAGAGTTATGCACTAAACCCTTAGCCCACCTACGTACAAACTGGAAAGACTCTGTCATCTCTTAGCTCCAGACCAAAATTTATAAATGTATGGATTATGAACATAGCTTCTACATGTCAATATCGGACCCATTACTTTTCTTGCAAGAAAACCACATCATACACTACGAAAATGTTTGTTTGTTTGTATTAATTTTTATAATGAATAGGCATGCATGGATTATGAACATAGCTTCTATATGTCAATGTCGGCAACCTTTTAACATTATATTACTTATCACCAGGTTTACAAGTTGTCATATTTAGAACGGATCTTAGAGTAGAGTTGGACATTTATGCCCATCAATCCGAATACTTAGCATACTAAATCGACGGTTTGTTTTGGTTTAAAAATTATTTATTTAATTTTTTTAATACCGTATCGATCCAACCAAAAGCCTCGGCTAACCTAGTGGTAAATTTTAGGGAGACTTTGGAAAAACTCAAAGGAGAGATAAATTTTTTAAAATAAGCCAAAATGGACAAAATTGCCCTTATTTATTTTTGGATTTTCTAAGGCATCCTTTACATTTGCATGTCTTTGATTTGAAAGTTAAGAGGTTTTTCTGTCTTTTTTGAAAAAGCTTTGGCTTTTTCCAAAAGTGAAAGTTTTTTTGTGGTTAAAACCTAAATTTACTTAAATTTTACGAAACCAAGTTTTATATAGTACGTGTTACTCTCTTATATGAATTTGGGATTGTAATTAATTCTCTTCCTGATGATATGTGAAGCAGAGAGGTAAATGGACAAGTTTAATTATGTAATGTAGCTAGCTATTTTGTTTTGTATTTTCATTTAGTTGCCTTTTGAAATCAGCACAAGCAAATATTTTGGTTTTGGTCATAATGGGACATAAATGAGAATAATATATTAATTTGAGTAGAATTATACTTTTCAAATGTTTTGGATTTGACCCAAGTGTAAAAATAAACAACACAAGCAAAGCATAAAAAAAACTGGAAGAGTTTGACTTTATATTGAGGTCAAGACTATGAGGATGACATTGAATTGTAGAGGAGAATACTTGATATCCCAATTAGTCAAAGCTCAAGATGTAAGTAATGGCAAATTTTTAAAAAGGCTCCAAGTTTTTATGAGCCAGAAGTTGACTAGTTGAGGCTGACAGAGGTGACTCGTCATCCCCAACAGTAGGAACAGGAAAGAAAGGAGATTTGCCTGGAATTGAATGAGTTTGAGCTTTTTGGTTTGTTTGTTTGTACTGGATAGGACTGGCTATGTATAATGTATCAAGTTATATCTAAAATTGTCGTATTCAAAGTCACAACACTTGCGTATATAAAGTCGAAGCAGTATCCGTATACGTACTGTATATACAGTATACTGATGATGGGCGCTGGTAAGTTGTAGCTTGTGGATGCAAATGCAAACCCCAAGTCTTACTTGCCTTCCATTCACTAAACTAAATAAACGGAACTTCCCAAAATTGACGCCCAATTATTTTGAGAAAATAAGGTGGAAGCTCAGCACAAGTGGCACAACCTCTCTATAACTCAGCAAATTAAACTAATTGCTAAAAGGATCTCCCTCCCAGCCAGCCTAGCAAGCAATAACATTTATATATAATACATTTCTGCAATTAAATTCTAATTTATTTGTAAATTGTAATATTATTATCTTTTGATATAGAGAAGAGAGCCACCACCCATCTCACATCACATGTCCCATATATAATGTGAAACCTCAACCAGGCATGCAAAAAAGCCAAAGTGAAAGAATAAATAATGAAGAAAAAAAGAGTCTTGCTTGACCGAGCGCCAACTGCGCCGGCGTTGCGTGGGGCAGCCGACAAATGCGCCCAAGGGGACAACCAAAAACTCAAAACTTGGAAAAGCCTACAAACATCTAACAACTCTTCTAAATCGTCTCTCTCTCTCTCTCTCTCTCTCTCTCTCTCTCTCTCTCTCTAAACCATAGCAAGCAACAAGCACTTTGCAATTCAACATGGATCACCCCCATCCATCTCTTTATCCCAATTATATTCCCCGCTGATGATATCTATGTCAATATTGTCAAGTCAACGGTCAGAATAGTTGGCTTGCCTTAATCTCATCTCTCTCCATTTGCTTTCTATATATCTCATCTCTACCTCCCTCTAATCAAATCTTATATCCCATCTCTCTCTCTCTCTCTCTCTCTCTCTCTGATATGCAATAGGTTCTAATATATACAGTGACCCTTTCGACATCGTAATTAGTTCTTAATTAACAGATTGATTTCCTTTTTTAGATAATTATTAAGACTAGTTAGCTGAGGCAACTGATTCACAATGAACCCTGAAAAGCTCCAGCTGGATGAGGATCGTCAACATTCAGTTAGTAGAGATCAGATGATGATGATGAATGGCAACCGCCCCTCCCCATTGAAGATCAACAAGGCTTCCTATCTCATTCAAAAACCTCCCAACAATAATAATTCCTCTTCCCGCATGGCCAATCAACAGCATCCCCATGAACACCAACAACACCACCAGCAACAGCGGCAGCCGGTGATCATTTACACCCAATCTCCCAAGATCATCCACACGCAGGCACGTGATTTCATGGCTTTGGTCCAAAAGCTCACCGGCCTCGACCAACCCCAACAACCTGAATCTACTACTACTACTGATGATCATGTTCATGTAAAGCTGGACGCTTCGTCGTTGTCGCAGGGGCGAAGAAATCAAGATGACCAGATCATCGACATTAACAACATGAATACTACTGCAAGTCAGTCTATAATTAGCAGCTGCAGCCATGATGACAATGATCAGTCGTCTTCGGGTCTCACGGATGAGAATTGTGATAATAATAATAACAAGAATGTTGATGTTGTTCATCATCAAGGAAACAAAGGCAGCTCATCGTCGTCTTGTGGATATTATCCTCCCAATGCCATGTTCAGCCACCCAAGCCAGCCCTATTTTGCAGACATCCCTCTGTTCACGCCAACTTCGACTTCTTCGACCGATTTCTTCTGCTCCCCTCGCCCTCTTTACAGATTCTCAGATTCCTCGTCGCATGCGTCTCCCAATGTTAACGTGGGTGGTTCCATTTCTCCTTCCATGTTCAAGTTCATCAAGGGACTCACAGAGTATTGACATCATTCATTCATTCATAAGCAGCAGCAGCAGCAGCAGCAGCAGCAAACTTTGATTTATTGTTTAATTGATTCGTTAATTTTCTGTTTATTTTTTGGATTTTATGTCCATTGTCCATAGCTGAATTAATAATTGATTCATTTGTTCTTGTTTTCTTCATTTGTGTTTCTTAATTTAGATGTGTTCACTAGCTATCTAACGGGGAAAGAAACTTAATTTGATCGATGCTATGCTTATTATTGGCTTAATTAGTTTCTTCCTACTTGCAGCCTGTTTCATTTGTTAATAGCCATTCTCATCAAGTTTTATAAGATTCTGGGTTGGGTACATTATACATATATATATATATATATATGTATATTTCTTCAAGTTTTATAAGATTCTGGGTTGGGTACATTATACATACATATATATATATATATATCTTCAGTACAAACTGCTGTGCACAAGGAGAGAAGGAAGCTCCTGTGCAACTACCCTCTCCCCACCCACACAATTTTTATATACAGCCTCAACTCTTGGCTTGACCAATAAACAAACATATCATGAGCATTCTTCAAACGCATTTTGGCTTAAAGATGCCACTACTAGACTAGTAGCCAATTCATCAATGTTCTAGGTTTACGATGAAATTCGGGATCAATAGATTGCTTCAAAATTAATACACTATTAATGTCGACCAGACCAGATGAAATAAAATTGAAACTTAATTTTACATTTCTTGCATGTTTACCAAAATGTGGGTTTTGTTGGATTAAAGTACATGACAAATTATATGCGGATTTAATGGGTAAAAAATATGGATTACTGATGGGTTAGTTATTCATAAATTAGAATACCATCTCCCACCCAAGAGTCCAATTCCTCAAAAATAGGAGTTGAATTCCTGATTTTGTATTAGCACCACTAGCATTTTCATTCGTTTATGTGAAGTAAACACATGAGTAAAAGAATTCTATAGTTGAGGTCTTATATATGGTCTTTAAGTGATGCCTTATATCTTAACCGTTGGATTAAATTAGTTAGCATGATCCAACGGTTAAAAAATAGGATTTTACCAAAGAATCATATATGAGACCCTCACTATAGAATGACTCCACATGAGTAATCCTTAATCGTAATCCAACCTTATTTTGATAATAGAAATCAAATAATAATAGAAGGATCCATGAAACTTTTTTTTCACTGCATGGGTTTGGGCCCAAAAACATAACTTCAGCCCGAAAAAGATACTATCGACAAAGAAACCCAAATACCCTTTTTTTTTTATTGGTCCGTGGATTTTGTCCAAAGCTAGACATTCAGAGGCGCACGGTGCCAGAAGAAAGTAGAAATTCAATAACGTTGCGTTTTCGTTTTGGTGAGAAAAATTGAAAATGGTCACGTAACTGGTTAACTTATGGTATACAAGTTTCATTTGTTTTATGACCAAAGTAAGTAGAAGACAAAGTGTACTTGTCTTGGTTTTAGGATAAAGTTTGCTCATCGTTGCGTAACACAATATTCATATTTATACAGTAAATTAAACTTCCAAGTTATATATAATATAATATATATATATATATATATATATGTATGTATGGGTCTTTGAGTTCTGATGTTTCTTTATTGAGAATCAAATGGGTTATCTATTTCTCAACCAACCATAACATCGACAAAAGGAAACTGTGTGGAAAGAAAGATGGAGCAAATATTTTGTTCAAGCTTAATTTAATTACTTCAATTCTCATGCGCCAGAATGCCAACCCATTAATGTTGATTAAAAGTAGAGCACGGCATTATGTTAATTGTATTCCTAACTTCATTAGGAGCAACAAACAAAATTAATTCATTTGTCCAAGAAACCATGGCATTATTGCTACCTAATTTTGTAAGGGAAAACTTAACTTTCCAACAATGCGTCCCTACCCAAATACATGTATCAATTATTTACAAAAATACACCTATCCATTTGATTGGTCCCCTCTCTCCTCTTTCTCTATACTATATGTCTCTAAAGTTTTGTAATGAAGGGAAAATGAGAAAATCAATGTCTTTTTTTATTTATTTGAATTTTGATATGAGTGATAA
Source organism: Prunus dulcis (assembly GCF_902201215.1). Classification (NCBI taxonomy): domain Eukaryota; kingdom Viridiplantae; phylum Streptophyta; class Magnoliopsida; order Rosales; family Rosaceae; genus Prunus; species Prunus dulcis. Next base: position 26,897,604 of record NC_047650.1, read on the forward strand.
TTTAAATTATTATAAATGAATATAATTTATGAGAATATGGACTTGAACTTGAATGCGCATACAATTCTACCAATGACCTAACCCACCTATGCAAAATCAATGTCTTTTTAAGTACAGTATATTGCTTGCACATAGAATCTCTTTATTCTAAAATATGACTTATGTTCAATCAATTAAAAATAAGGTGAATTTACAGTCAAGAAAAAAAATACCTTTTTTTTGTCGTTGTATGTGTACTAGTTTGCCTAAGAATTTGAATTTCTTAGAAAAATCCTAAATTCAAACAACGGAAATGACAAATGTATTGGAACCACTTCACGCAAACAAAGAGTCAATTATTATTTATGTTTTTGCACGTGATGCAGATTTTAATTTCTATTTTTTTAATTTAGATGGTCCTCGCTGGCAATTGATGTAAAAGCAATAACGACTTGTCTATTTTTTTTATTTCTTAATTTAACAATTTACTTAAAACAACGAAAATACGTGGCAAACAATGACCCCGCTCATCACCAGGAAGGAAGCTACAAAGAAGCTTGCAATATCCCATTTTATCTGTTAATTACAAGCTAAGATACCATATCAAAAATAAAATAAACCTTAAAAATAGGGAAACAATATTGATTAAAAATAAATAATAGGGAGACAATAATATATTTACAAAATAATGACCTTGCATTATTTGACATCTGTTATTTCCCACTCTTACAATTACAAAATTACAACAGATAAGACCTAACCGCGCTACAACACCGCGTGACGGCCCAGTCACATCCACTCACGGCTGACTCGTCAAAACGCTCGTCCGTCACACTAACGGCGTCAGCATCCCACCATGTGTCATCCATGTCAGCGTCCGTTACGTTCCGTAACGGCGACTCCGCCTTCCTCACGTCACCAACCGTCAAGGCCCCCGTGACGCCATCCTTGACGTAAAGCTTCTCGACGCCGCCCGACGCAACTCCAACGATTCTCCCGAGCTGCGGGCCCCAATCGGCGAGTATTGCCGGAAACCGGCATCCGACGCGCGTGTCCCATACACCGATTGACGCACACCCCGAGACACTTGTGTCCGCAGATAGAAACGTGGCCGGCGAAGACGTGTCCCAGAGCTTGACGACACTCTTGCCGGAGGTGAAGTCGGACCAAGAGAACCGGTGGTGTCCTCCGAAGCTTCGGCGCCGGCGGAGCGTCGAATTACGATTCTGCCCTCGGTCGTCTGTGTAACAACCAGAGCCCCTGACTAGGAAATGTTCATCCCTGGCAGTGGGAGTACCGGCGTTATCGTACGATATCTCGGAATCGGATTCTAATTCATCATCGGATAAGGAGGAGGACGACGAAATGGAACAGGTTTCGTCATCATCGTCGTCGATGTCGGAGAAATCGTCGTCTTGGAGATTCTGGGAAACAGCCTGGGAGCTTAAAACTCCTAGGCGTCGGAGTCTGGTAATAAAAATGTTTATTTTAGTGAGTATGGTGCCGAAGGAAGCTAGAATTGCGATGATGAGAGCTCCCCATTTCCAAAAGCTGCAAGCTTGAGAGACCCTTTCGATGACGGAAATCGAAAAGGCCTGTGAGAAAAAAGATGGGTCTGGCAGCGAGGTTATGCGGGACTGAAAATCGCTTATTCTGTTCACTACTGGAATTTCCATGAGAGAGAGAGAGAGAGAGAGAGAGAGAGAGAGAGGAGAATGAAGTGAGGGAGGGAGGAGGTTTGAGAAGGGTGGGGCTTTTGGGTTTTTATAAAGGCAAAGTGCAGGAAAAGATAATACAAGTGGGGAATATGCTAGAAATTATAGAAAAAAGGGTTTAGTTGCGAAGACTGACGTGGAAGATAGCGAATGGGTCTGTAAAATAAAATAGCAGCAGCGATATTCGCTCCACGTCAGAAAAGCGTAGCGGGACCTCGTGGGAAGTTTAAACATAAGGTTTCAAATAAGATTGGAATTGAAATGGCTGACTCACTGGTACAGGCGAGCCCCAGGACAATGTGATCCATTATTTTACTTTGAGGCCCGGTCCAAAACCTGTGGTGGTCAAAGAATTGACGGTTCCACCATTGGGATCTTGAAACGCGACAAGACTTTATTAGAATTTTGTATTCTTCTAGTCTTTAGCTGGAGTAGTTATAGTTTTGTTCGTAGCACGAGGTGGTATAATTCATACATATGTTACAATATAAAGCCTAATATAAATAAATATTTATTGTATTATACCGTAAAAATGAGAAATATTAATTATGTTATTTATTCATATTATAACATGAGAAATATTTGTCTATCACTTGTATTATAATATATGAATGAGTTATACCACATAAATTACGTTATTATATACGATAATTTATGTAATTGGTATTGATTCCATTGATTTTTTTTGTAATTGGTGTGTGGTGTGTGGGTGCCTCTGTTGCATTACTCACCGGCTAAGATTGCGAAATGTCCATAAATTGGTGGTCCAGTTTTATAAGAAATCGGAGACACTGGTTTTGAGCAATGTCAATTCTCAAGTGTGTTTCGCATGGTGCACACTGGTCGCACTGCATCTCCGTCCAAACAAAAGCATTAGGTATTATATAATTTTCCCTTTTTGATGAGGCGGCACCGGCATAGTGGCTAGTGTCTGCATGCACCAAAGTCCAATCAAATAATTGTTTGTTGCAATGTAAGTGGTATTGTTGTTCAAATCCATTAACATAATAAACACGGTGGTATTAGTCTACATCAAACCATGTCTCTCTCTATCATGATCACCTTAATGGCAAAAGTTGGAAAATTCTCACCCATATATCTCTACAGATTAATTAGTTGGACCTCAAATCAAAGCCATTATGATTAATCTTGATAGAGACAGCTAAAAAGTAGGGAGGAAGTCATTGTTCTTCCTCCTATCTCTTCTTTTTCATCTTCTCTTCATCTATCTCTTTTTCCCTCATTTTCAGAGACGGAAGGTTTTTCCTATGTGTCTTTGTTTTGTTATAATTTTTCTCTAACCATCACAGACGATTGCGTCTTGACGTCTGATCTTTACCTGTTTTTTGGCGTCAGATCTTCACCACCACCATCCTTTTTGCGGGTTCTTTATGTTCAAAATAAGTCATAAAGACTATTTGGGTTCTCTGTGTAGTTTTCACCTCTCTTTTTGTGAGAGTTTTTCACATTTTCTTTGTGAGAGCTTTTCACTTCTCCTTTGTGAGAGTTTTTCATCTCTCATTTGTCCTTTATGAGAGCTTTATTTGTATTGTTATAGCTTGTTTTTTTCAAGCTTTATTTCTTTTTTATTATTCTGAGTTTGCAATTTTAGTTGGAATGCCTATGCCAAAGTTTCTTCGATCCTATGTGATCCTTAGTGGAGGCGTACCTGATTGTCTTAGTTTTGATGTTAGACCGCTCCGTTATTGTAATGGCCTTTTGTGGTTAGTTTGTATTAGCCCTTTGTAGCTAGTTGGTTTTTTGGCTGAATTTTGAATGCAATCCTAGAATTTCTCAAAAAAAGAAGGAAAAAAAAAAGAGACATGGTTGAGTCTGGTTCACATTAACAACGATGATGGGGTGCAGTTGAAGAATGAGAAAGAGATAACATAAGTTTAGTGTTCCCACAAACTGACAGAAGTAGGTTAGGTAATATGCACCTACCTAATTTACTATTTATGAATTACCAAAAAAATAAAAATAAAAACCTAATAGTAATACATATTTAAAAATATATATATATGTGCCGTTATGTGTGCGTGGTCCAAAATAATAATAAAACGCCTAAATTAAGCCAACTATGATATACGATCTCCCTCTATATGAATTGTAGAAGAATCCATAGACAAAGTTGGATTAGAAATAATAGCACGAGGATGGTATTGATTCTATTGATTTTCTTGTAATTGGTGTGTGGTGTGGGTGCCTCAGTTGCACGACTCATCGGCCAAGATGGCGAAATGTCCATAAATTGGTGGTTTAGTTTTATAAGAAATCGGAGGCACTTTCTATGTTTTCAAGCAATGTCAATTCTCAAGTGTATTTCGCATGGTGCGCATTGCATCTCCGTCCAAACAAAACCATTAGGTACCTTCTATAACATAATAAAGACAGTAATATTATTTAAGGGTTGAGGCTTTAATATCAAGATTAATCATAATGGCTTTGATTTGAGGTCCAACTAATTAATCTTCACGAGATAAAGACACCGGTTGAGAATTTTCAAACTTTTGCCATTAAGGTGATTATATGTAGAATTCTACATCAAACTGTAGCCCCCTCTCTCACAAAAAATTCTCCTAGAGCCGTTTTCATTTTGAGAGGGGATGAAGTCATTGTTCTTCCTCCTATCTCTCATATTCTCTTCCTCCATCTCTTTTTCCCTCATTTTCAGAGACAAAATGTTTTCCCTATTTGTCTTCATTTTGTTATAATTTCCTCCAACCATCACATACGGTTGTGTCTCGGCGTTAGATCTTCACATGTTTTTTGGCGTCGGATCTCCACCACCATCCTTTTTGCGTGTTCTTTATGTTCGGAATATAGGTTCTTTGTATAATTTTCACCTATCCTTTTGTGAGAGCTTTTCACTTCTCCTTTATGAGAGTTTTTCATTTCTCATTTGTGAGAGTTTTATTTGTATAACTTGGTTTTTTCAAGCTTTATCTTTTTTATTATTATTATTATTATTATTATTATTATTATGAGTTTGCAATCTTAGTTAGGATGCCTATGTCAGAGTTTCTTCGATCTTGCATGATCGTTAGTGGAGGCGCACCAGATTGTCTTAGTTTTGATGTTATATTGCTTCGTTATTGTAATGGCCATTTGTAGCTAGTGGGTTTTTTGGCCGAATTATGAATGCAGTCATGGAGTTTTTCAAAAAAAGAAAAAGAAAAAGAAATACATGGTTGAGTCTAGTTCACAATAACGACGATGATGGAGTGCGGTTGAAGAGAGAGAGAGAGAGAGAGAGAGAGAGAGAGAGAGAGAGAGAGAGAGAGAGAGAAATAACATAAGTTTTGTGTTCCCACAAACTAACAAAAGTAGGTTAGGTAATGTGCTCCCACCTAATTTCCTATTTGCCGTTGTGTGTGCATAGTTTAGGCGTTTTATTATTAAGCTGACTATGATATACGATCTCTTTCTATCTGAATTGTAGAAGAATCTATAGACACAGTTGGATTTGAAATAATAGCACGAGGATGGGTGGGCAATCAGACAGAGAACCTGGAAAATTGGCCGAACTAAATTGATCGGGTTGGTTTGGTTCAATTTTTTAAAATATTTTTTTAAAATATAATTTCGGTTTCAACCTGAACCAAATCAAATGATTCAGTCCAAATTACAGTTTGATGTTTTGAGATTGACCTATTTACTCGAACCAAATCAAGCCGCAAATGCCGTTTAATCAGACTGGCCGGTTTCATCAGTTATGGTTCGACGTACAGTTTCAAAAATAAACAACCCGAGGCCTCCGATTTGGTGTCTAAGTTGAACCCTAGGCCACAAATATATATCACGGTCAATATGCTACTATATAGCTGGCAGTCTTAGTGTGTAAACAGAAATAATCCAGTCTCAAATATTATTAATGGGGACCCATGGACATCATTAGCAATTTAGCATGGCTTAATACATGAACTAGGAAGTAACAGTTGATGAAAGACATAAACAAATATGTAACGTGATATGCATTGCTATAATTAATTAATTATGGTTTTTCTACTAAACTTTTACGCGTATGGCGGGAATAAATAACGCCAAATGTCCATTGCTCCTTATTGAATATTGAATGACCGAGGATATTATTGACTTTGACATTAGATTATGCAAAGACTAATGAGTTATTGTTTTGAACAGAACAGGTCACCCGAAAGCAAAGCCATCGTCATCATCATCCTATTCCTTTTCTTTTCCTAGCAGTACTAGTAATACGAAGAAAAGTAATTACCAGAAAAGAAGTGCTTATTAATTGAGTCATTTAACTCTTAACGGACCGTATGCACAAGGCCCACACTCTATTCAAAGGTTAACATTACCAGGCCTATCTAAGTTTTTGGGCCTCGTCCCATCTAAGTTTTGGACCTATTATATTCACACAGAAAGTTGCCTTACCTTGCCGTGGGAAATTGTTAGCCCATAGCAAATCAATTGTGTAAATCTGTTTTTAAGAAGAATTAAGTAATTTAATTTAATCAATCGTGTATAAAATTTCCTCGTTATGCCCCTTGCGCTTGTTCAATATCATTCATTTTTTATCGTGTAACGAAATCAGCTAACAAGAAAATGACCTTGTTCTTCTCAAATTCAATTTTGTATTTCTTGGCCTTATTTATAGTAAGTTACATGAATGTAACATGTATGACCTTCCGCTATCGCATTACCTTGTACGTACATAAGAAATTATAAAACTAGTAAACATTTAAAGGTATTATATCATATTATCATAGGTTTTTGGCAGCGTTCTATTGTGAGGGTGGCTGTCCAGCATGCATAGGGGACTAGAGATTAAAATTAGTAAATTACATTTTACGTCTTTTAATACATAGCCTATCTGCTGCATCATTGTAATGTCAATATTGTGAAAGATACAGCTAAAGCAAAGGTTATTGCCTATTGTTTTTGTGGAAGGAAAAGATTATTAGTTTCTAAAGAATATTCCACAAAGAAAGATATCAAAATAAGGAAAAAAAACTTTCCTATTCCAGTTTTATTGTCATCTTCTTTTTATCTCTCTCCTCATGTCACTTATTAAATGGAAAGAAGAAGGGACAATGAAACGGAGGATGTAATAAGTGGATAAATTATGAATTTAGCACTGCTTGTGAGTAATAAATTACAGAAAGTATTCCCTCAAAACAAGACAAAAAACAGAAACTATGATATATGTCTTTAAGACACGGAATTTTATCAATTAAAAAAAAACACACGGAATCAATCCATACCGTGATGTTCTGTTGGCTTGGCTTTGAAGAGCACCTACCGTTACGTACAGTCCGACCACCACCACCACAAGTTCTCCATGTTTCAAATCCCATTCTTTTTTAAAGTTGCTTTCCATTTCAAGCACGTTACCATGAATGAATACATATATGAAATCCTTGATTTACTGTTTAAATGGCCAAGAAACGCCCTCATTAATTAACCTTTTATTATTTTTATATATATATATATATATATATATATATATCACATTGCCAAAGGTCAGTCATTTAGTCCAATGGTGTTTGTGTGTGAACACAGAGTTTCATCAGAGCCACCATTTCATTTCGTTCACAAAGGAAATAAATAAACAATCTATCGCGGTCGTAACTCAATGACATCCAAATATGATTCAATCCAAAATCCGGATATCCATTCCATCCTAGCTCAAAAGAAAAAGAAAAAGTTCAAAAAAAGAAAAGGCCCTACAGTCAATTTCAGATTTTTTTCCAATTTAAGTCCCCACTCTCATATCTGTGTGGTAACTATAAAAGCAGAGAAAGGCCATCATATATGATGAGCTGCATCTTTTCAGTGGTCTTGGGAGCAAAGGAAGCAATGGGGTGTGGCAGAATCCAGATAATTACTCTGTGTTCGCTGCTGCTTCTTTTTCCTGTCATTCATGGTTGGGGAACTGTTGGCCATCTCACAGTTTGCAGAATTGCTCAGGTTCTTCTTACTTATTCATCATCATCATCATCATCATCTCTCTTCATTCTTTGTGTGGCTTAGATTAAATGATTTGTGTAATTTTGGGTAAATTCCTTTGTGCTTGTGATGTGATAACAGTCTAGGTTGAGCAAAGCAGCAGCAGATGCAGTGAAGCAGCTGCTTCCTGCGTATGCAGAAAATGACTTGGGCAGTCTGTGCATATGGCCAGATCATGTCAAGTTTATTTATCACTGGTCCTCTGCCCTTCACTACATTAATACTCCTGACAACCTTTGTAATTACCAATACAATAGTAAGTCTTTTACAATTTTTTAAACATTCGATTTCAATTTTCACATTAGTGCATTGTTTCCTTCTAATAACTGATCATGTAATTTCTGACCGATTTAATAGTATAAAAATTCCCCATGGTCATAAAATCTCCAGGGGACTGCAAAGATGAAAATGGAGAGAAGGGGCGCTGCGTTGCAGGGGCTATTAACAATTATACCTCACAGCTTCTCACTTACAATAGCCATTCTTCTCAGCCTAAATGTAACTCTTTGAAGATCCTAATCCTAATTTTTATGTGATCTAATGCGCAATTTGGCTGACCAATTTTTTATTTTTATTTTTTAACTCTGTTCTTTCTGCAATGAATCAGATAATCTCACGCAAGCGCTTCTGTTTCTTTCCCATTTCATTGGAGACATCCATCAGGTATGTCACGCAGAGTCTCTTTCCTCAGACACGCACGATTTGATCCTTTCATTAGTTTTTGACCTTAACATTTGTTACACAGCCTCTGCATGTAGGTTTTACTTCAGACAAGGGCGGCAATACAATTGATGTTCACTGGTACACAAGGAAGCAAAATCTTCACCATGTGAGTCTAATTGCCAACTCCATCCTCCTTTCAAGCTTTGCACAAGCTACTTTTAGTTAAACCATTTTAAACGTATACTGCATTCAGATTTGGGATGACAACATAGTCGAGACAGCAGAAGAGAGATTCTATGACTCCAATGCGGAAGAACTGGTTGATGCAATTAAACAAAATATTACGGTATTTGCATCCATTCTGTGCCAACTATAATAGACTTGGTCTTGGAAATATTTTCTAAGACTCATCCATCTGTTTTTTTTTTTTTTTTTTTTTTCTCGTTTTTTTTTTTTATATTTCTTTACAACAGACTGAATGGGCGGATGAAGTTAAGGGTTGGGAGGCCTGCAGCTTGAATAAGACAGCATGCCCAGACGTGTATGTATCACAACCCCATAAGAAAGAAATTCATAAGCCCTGCTGCAGCTTAACAATTTCCTCTACTTTGAACTTGATCATTTATTGATCAAGTTTCTTAAAAAATGCATTTAAACAAATCTGGGTACTTCTTTTGCAGATACGCATCTGAAGGCATCAAAGCGGCCTGTGATTGGGCATACAAGGGTGCAGAAGAAGGTTCAGTGCTAGAAGGTAAGGAGAGAATGTTTTGAATTCAACGCTAGTTTATGTTTGTTTGTTCCTCAGAATGAAAAATGATTAAAAACATTGTCTGCAGATGACTATTTCCTCTCCCGGCTGCCAATAGTCAATTGGCGGTTGGGTCAAGGTGGAGTCCGACTAGCAGCCACACTCAACCGTATCTTCGGGTGACAGAACAGTTGTTCTGCTTCAAGTTGATTAGATTTCAAGAAGCATGCCTCCAAATTTAAAACCAGTGTAGTAAATTATGTATTGTCCATGAAACTTTTTAGCAACTGATGAAAATATATCACTAATTTCAAGGTCTAGTAATCTCTTTGTTTCTAAAAGTTTCAAGCATGTGAACACACACAGTAAATCTGTTATAGAAAAATATAGTTTTTCTCTTTCCGTAAAGCCAAATACAAAAATCTATATATTATAAATAACATATAAAGAAATTGAAATATTATTAAGGTGCAATGAAACTTAAAAATAAATTGATAGGTAAGTAAAAGGAAAATAAATTATAAGTAAGAAGGTGAGCTTGGTACGGTGAAGCACATCAAAGATGCTATCCTAAAACCTTAACTCAAGATCCGCTATGGGCATCTTTACAGACGGATATGTTTCCAAGTTACATAACCATTGCCCAAAAATACTAATCGAAAGTAGAGAATATAAAAGTAGAGAAGGAGAGAATCAGATGGTGGTGGTGATTGTGGTATGTGATATTCTGATAGTATTGTTGTTGTTCAAATGTGAAGGAGTAGTGAAATTTTATAGGTATCCAATAGCATATAACCTTCACCACATTAAACTATAAAATTAAGGCATTCAATATAGAAATAAAACCTAAAAATTAAATATTTATAACCTCTATAATAAATAAAATAAAACATCCAAAATAATTAAATAAATTAAAACGGTTAAATTTTTAAAACTTTTTTAAAATTCTAACAATCCCTCACAAGGTTTTCAAAATTTTACCATGACCACCAAAAAAAAAAAAAAAAGAAAGAAAGTAAAATATATATTTATATATACTTCTGCAGTAAGACTATATAACTGAATTAAGCTCCAGCCAAGCTTAATAATATTAACACAAAAATCCAATTAAGTTTCATAACCATGTTAATGGCGATAATCACCCAATATTATTAACAACTGTTGTAAA